>NW_028229522.1:300000-420000 GCF_053477565.2 Lygodium microphyllum
AATACATCAAATAACCTGCCCGAAGGCTATTCCAACATCCTCAGGGATCGCTATTCCAAGTTCCGCCTGTTGACTAGTATGCGGGCCTCGAGATCCCATCAATCACGTCAGCCTCTTGTGCAGGATCCAGAGGTAAGGGATTTATGGTCAGAGCCTCCCCTGGCACCCAAGCATCCTCCTGCTCCAAGTAGCACCCACGGAGAAACCTCTCACGGTGGGTTCGGTCCACGTACCCAGCACAGCTATCAACCCCCTTGGATAGGGTCGGGCAGACAGTCGGAGGTAACTAATGCTACCTCTCCCTCCAAGCTTTTAACCTGAAGCATTAGTTACTTTTCCGGGCATTAGTTCCTTGAGCAAAGAAGTACAAACAGTACTCCTAAGTGTACAATCACGAGCATTCCAGTGGTCGTTTATATGGCCAACTGCTAAGGTGTGATTCTTTCTCCCCGAATACTTCCAGCATTCGATCCTAGATCAATCGCGACTTGGCAAGATCCCAAGGGTTTCGTAAGCTGAGTTGCTTGTTTATCCCTTTTTCCTTGGGTTAGGGTTTATACCATGTTGACCCAAATTGTCACTCCCTTAGGTTTCCTTATGTCTTAGTCAATAAATCCTGGACAACCCCATTGTCCTAGCTTGGTTGGTCAAATTACTTCTTGGCAACTCACCACGGCCCTATACTTGGCAAAACAGTTCCCAAGGGGAAGTGTTGTAGTAGGGCAACTAAACTCTCAGAGAAACTAGTTTGTGGTTACAACTCGCCAACCTTGGTCTAAGGTGTAGGGGTTCTATATTGTGAATTAGATGCAAGAGCATATGACTTTGCAGCTTGTTGCACGTGATAGGTGTCAATATCAACTTGTGGGATTATATCCCCCGTCATACAGTATTTCTTGGTCAAGAATACATTTGATCAAGATATAGGGTTTGGGAGTCCTCTTGACCCAATCCAACCTTAACCTTACTAGGCCGATAAAGGTTTTGCCCCTAGGGTTCTTAAATTCCTTGTGGAAGTCTAGCATTTGGTCAACTAATCCTTAGGGTGAGAACCCTAGATCATTTTTGCATGGGTGATTAGATAATCTAAACATTTTCGAGAATGTGGGTAGGACCTTTAAGGTCGGAAATATTAAATCGGCATCCCAAGTGCGATACTAGGAAGAATTTTAACATAGCTTAACCCTACCTAGCACATTGAGGTGAGCGTCATATGCTAAATAATCACACCTTTATGAATTTCATGTAGACTGCTCATTTACACGCGAATTACTTAGTTGATCTAACCAACCCGCGATTAAAGATGACCTTTCCTTTAAAGATGCAAATACTTTCTTCTAAATTTGCAAGTACTTTCCCCTAAAAGATGTAAGTAACTGTAAGATGAGTGAGATGTATCATTCCATGCAATTTCGAGACCATAGGCCTTTTTGCCTTTATGCAACTAAAGGATCTACAGAGATCTTTCTTTTCCTTGCCCTACACTATAATGATTGTCATTCAGAGCTAACTCTTATAGACCCAACATTGATGCATTGATTTCAAAGCTTTAATATATTAATGAAGATGCATCCTTTCCCAAATTTAAACTTTGATAAAAGAACTCCATGCATGAGCGAATGCCATGAGTCCATCATTGATTTAATCTGTCCTTTTTAACTTAACCCGACCTAGAATGTAACTATTATCGCATGCAATTTGCAAAGTTCATAAATCCTTTCCATGCATTGCAACTATTTGGACATCATTTAATGTATATCTACAATTATCTTATACGAGTCACAACCAGGAATTTGTTACGTAAGTGCATTATGTGTCATAAGCCCTATCCTTTGCGAGATGCAACCCGGACGCTTCCGCACAATTCCATCTTTTAACTTAAGCGCCATACGTTCAAAGATGTGACTACTCTTGACCATGGAAGTGCGAGCAAATGTGAGTACTCGTCATGCAACTAGACTTTGTAAATCTAACAAGTATATAAATTTCCCAATGTATTTAAACTTGCCTACGAGAATTAAACATGCTTAATGCATCCTTTCCATGCGGAATTAATTTTCGGAACCTGGGCATTCAATATCGCCGCTCTCGTACTTTGGGTGGAAGCTCCCATGTGCGCTCCTCTTGACTTTTGCTTAGGAGCCATTGACGCAGTGGATTTCGTCTCAGCAACTCTCCCTTGGTCCCCTTTTTTGATTTCTGAAATTGTTTGCCTTCAGTCCGTGATCTCCCTCGCAGCACAGGAAATAGGCCTTGGGGAACACGAATTAAAAATCCAAGAGGCACGGGTGAACAAGGCCTAGGGATGCTTCAATAGAAGCTTCCAAGCTTCTGAAAAAAAAACCAGGGAGATGATGTGGAGAGGATAATGATGGTGAAGATGACAATGAGGGAGATAACAACGACGACGACGACGATGATGATGATGATGGGGATGAAGACGATGGGGGCAGCGGTAGCAGCCTGGTGGCGCAATAATATGGCGGCGGCAGCTCCACAGGGCGGTGGGCAGCAGCACCATGATCCCTCCCTTCCTCCCCTCAAGCTTGGGAGGGGGGGTTCATATAGGTTGAAGGGGGGGGGGGGGGGGGGGGGGGGTTATAGCCACACAAGTGGCAGGTTGCATGCCTCCTCCCCATGCCCCTCCACCACACTTGCTCCCTCTCCTCGCCATGCAACGGCTGAAGGGGAGGAGGTTAAAACATATAAAAAAAATTGCAAAAATTATCCCTTTTTTTTGTCCCTTGAAGGGGTGTTCCCGCGTGGGCTACGATTTTTAGCCACAGCTTCCTATACACGACATAGGGCTGGTGTCTGTTAATGCGCGAGGGTGGAGCACTTAGCCCAAGGTTTTTCTATTGCGGAAAGTTACTTTGAATCTCTTTTGCACGAGATCTAGGGTCTTTAATATTTGGTTGTGGAAATATTACATTCTCTCCCCCTTAGAGAAATCGAGATGTCCTCATCTCGAGCAGATCTGGGGGTATTGTTGGTTGAGAGTACTTTCATCCATCCAAGTGGCATCCTCTTCGAGGTAATCTTTCCACTGGATGAGGTATTCTCTCAAGGTCATGGATCTCAAATGCCTCTCCCTAACATCTAAGATCCTGTCAGGTCGTAGCTCAAGGACTCCTTGGCTCGGCATTACAACTTGTTGATCATCAAGCACGTAACTAGGGTTAGGCATATACTTTTTCAATAGACTGATATGGAATACATTATGAACTTTTAGGTTTTCAGGGAGTTGCAATCTATAAGCATTAGGCCCTAGGCACTTGAGAATCTTGTAGGGTCCACAATACCTTGGACTTAGCTTTTTGCATTCTCCTAAGGATAGGGAACTCTTCTTTGGACATACGCAAATGAAGACCATATCACCTTCAACAAAGGATCTATCTTGCCATTTTAGGTCCACGTAAGCCTTTTGTCTGTCCTTGGCAGCTTGGATGTCCTGTCTTATTGACTTGATTTGGTCATCCATGTTTTCCAGCATCTGCTTTGAAGCTTCAACCCTCAAGGTTGGATCCTAAAAGCTTAAAGGAGTATGACAATCGTGCCCATATAATGCTTGAAAAGGAGTCATCTGAATGCTTTGTTGGTAAGAAGCATTGTAGGCAAACTCAACCAGTGGCAAATATTGAATCCACTTTTTGGGTTCGCGGTAGCAGTGTGCCCTAAGCATATCCTCAATGACTTGGTTGACTCGTTCTGTTTGACCATCAGTTTGGGGGTGATAAGCTATACTGAAACAGAGTTGAGTCCCAATGGCCTCGAAGATAGCCCTCTAGAAGTGTGAAGTGAAGAGGGAGTCACGATCGCTAATGATTCTTCTGGGTAACCCATGGAGTTTGAATATCTCCTTGATGAATAACCTTGCGATGTCTGAGGCTTTATAGTTTGTCTTAACAGGGATAAGATGTGCAACCTTGGTGAGCATATCTACCACAAGCATAATGGAGTTGTATCCCCCCTGAACTTGGGGCAGGCCAACAACAAAGTCCATACTAATGAATTCCCATTTCATTTGGGGAATGACAAGTGGTTGCAATTTCCCTGGGCATTTTGGCATGTTCAGCCTTAATGCGTTGACAAGACAAACATTCCGTGACATATTTGAGAACGTCACCTTTGAGCCTATCCCAATAATAGCTCTTCCTAACCACATTAAGGGTCTTGGCATAGCCAGGATGTCCTAAGAAAGGGGAGTCATGGGCTTCCCAAAGTATCTTCTGCTTGAGTGATTGGCTTGCCGTGACGCATAATCTTGTCCTATAGTAGACAAGTCCACTATTGATAGAGAATTCTTGATACTTTGTTTGTAGCTTCGGGCCTTGATCTTTGATGGGGATCTCCCTAGCAATTTCTGATAGGTTGGGTCATGGCATGTCTCTTCTTTAGCTAGCTCAAGAATTGGGTTGTTTGGCATGGAAACCTTTGTGGCTAGAGATCTGTTGATGGATCTTGCAAAATCAAAGAATTTAGAAATGCCTTGCGATTGAGTGCATCGGCAACTACATTCTCCTTTCCAAGTCGGTATTTGATTTCAAAGTCATATTCTTCCAGTACTTCGATACATCGACGTTGCCTCATATTGAGCTCATTCTGGGTGAAAATCTATTTAAGACTCTTGTGGTCTGTTACTAAGGTAAATTTATTATCCAGCAAGTAGTCTCTCCAAAGTTTGAGAGCGTGGATGATAGCCAATAGCTCGAGATCGTGGGTAGCATAGTTCCTTTCATGGCTCTTCAGTTTCTTTGAAGAGTATGCTACGGGATGACCTTCTTGTATGAGCACACCTCCTAAGGCAAGTGCGCTAGTATCAGTTATCACTTCAAACTCCTTACTAAGATCAGGAAGTTTCAGGATGGGTGCTGATACCAAGCTTTGCTTTAGTTTGTCAAAGCTGGACTGTTCAGCAAGGTAACCATACAATTGATACTTGCTTCTTTAGTAGATCAGTCAGAGGCGCTGCAATCAAAGCATAGTTTTTGATAAAGTCCCTGTACCATCCTGTCAATCCAAGAAAACTATGTATTTCTTTGACAAAAGTTGGTGTTGGCCATTCCAGAATGTCTCTGACCTTGGCCGAATCTACTGAAATTCCTTTCGTTGATACAATGAATCCTAGATATTCGATATGTCACTTGAAAAATGCACACTTCTTCTTCTTGGCATAAAGCTTGTGTGCTCTCATTGTTTCAAGAACTATGCGAAGCTGGGGTTCATGATCTTTTTCCTGCTTGGAGTAGACTAGGGTATCGTCAAAGAAGACGAGTATAAAATCATCAAGATAGGGCCTAAAGATATCTTGCATTAGCCTATTGAAGGTAGCAGGAGCATTTGTCAGCCCGAACGACATGACTAGGAATTCAAAGTGTCCATACCTTGTGCTGGATGCAATCTTCGGGATATCTTCTTCCTTGATCCTTATCTGATAATATCCAAACCTGAGATCTATCTTAGAGAAGATCTTCGCACCTTGAAGACGGTCAAGAAGTTCATCTATTCTTGGACTGGGATATTTATTTTTAATGGTTGATTGATTCAACCCTCTGTAGTCAATGCATAGTCGAAGCGTTCCATCTTTCTTCTTCTAGAACAACACTGGATCTCCCCATGGCGAACTGCTAGGACGGATGTAGCCTTGGTCTAAAGTTGCTTGAGTTGCTCCTTCAACTCAATCGCTTCCGGGATGGACATCCTATATGGTCTCTTTGCATCGACTGGTGCAGCTCCTGGTGCCAACTTGATTTCGTGATCGACTTCCCTTTGAGGAGGAAGTTCTGTCAGCTCTTCAGGAAATATGTCTGTGTATTCCTTTAACCATGAAGGTTCTTCCCTAGATTCTTGATTCTGATCTAGCTTATTTAGCTTAATCAAATAGACAGGTGGCCCCTTTCTAACTCCTTTTATTATCCGTGTTGCTTTTGCTAGCTAAATTTTTGGCTTACCAGTATCTCCTTGAGTTGTAACCAGTTCCCCTTTAGAATTTCGAAAGGAGACTTGGCCCTTTCCATAGTCAATGTGGGCATCATTGGGTATTAGCCAGTCCATTCCGAGCAAACATTTGTGGACACCTAGGTTCATTATCCTGAATCTAACCGAAGTCGACTTTCCACCTAGTAGGAATTTCACCTTAGCAGTTTGTCTGGTACAAGAGACCTCACGACCATTTGCTAATTCCACAAGTAAGGTAGGTGCATCTTTTGTGGCTATTCCTAATCTTTTTGCACAGACTGGTGAAATGAAGAAATGTGTACTACCACAATCAATCAAGGTTTTGAATCTTTTACCTTGATAACCCGATGGAATTTGAATCACCAAGAATTGGCGATTCGGGCCTTTCTTGTGAAGAGCGGCATGAATCATTGCCCTCTCAATGTCAGTTTCCATGGATGAGTCTTCCTCATCACCCAGCTCCTTGTTGGCAACATTGGAGATTCTCCCTCTGGCCATGACGGTGGCTCCTTGGCCATGGACGGCACCTTGGGATGGCCCTTGACGTTGTCCTCTGCTAAGCTTGGGACACTACCTCTTAAAGTGACCAGGCTCGTTGCAATGGAAGCAGCAGAGATTGTGGCCATTACCTTGGGTAGGAATGAAATTGTTGATAGTGTTGGCACTAGCTTTCTTCCTTTGTTCCTGATTTTGGCCCTGTGCTCTCTTAGCCTAAAACCTAAGCATTCCCTTGTTCTGATCCCTATAAGACCAAGTCATGTTATTCCATGGCTTGGACTACACCTCCTATATTATCGGTGCAGCTCGAATGAGCGCGTCTTGTAGGTCTGTTGGACGCATTGATTCCAAGCGGGTGTTTATGGGTGGATTTAACCCATCACAAAACTTTGACACATGTTGTGTCATATCCATTTGTGGCGCGTACTTTAAGAGAGAGATGAACTTTGAATAGTATGCATCCAGGGATAGTCCAAGCTGTTTTAATTCATAGAATTCATTCATCTTCTATGTGTGGTAGGCAAGTGGCAAATATCTACCTCGCACAGTTTTTTTAAGCTTCTCCCAAGTAGCTGACCCTTCTGAGATCCCTTCACCTTTGCACCATTGTTTCCACCAAAGTCTTGCTTCGTCGGTAAGTTTCAGTTTGGCGAGCATAGCTTGGTTAGCGGGTGCAATTCCTGGTGCTTTGAAATAATCCTCCATGGATTCGATCCAGACCTCGGCATCAATTTGGACAGTCCTTTCCTTTCCATCGAATTCAGGTGGCTTGATTTGTTTGAGAAGGAACTTCTTCTTCTTATTTACAATTGTACTTGGTGCAGGGGCCGTACTAGGGATCTGCACCTGAGGTTGTGCCTGGGCAATAAGATTCTTTACGTTAAAACTTGCTAAGCGTTTCTCTCATTACATTAGTATGCCCAGTTGAGCTTTTAGCCAAGTAACCTAATCACTTAACTCCTTTACCAACACTTACAGCCATGACAAATAGTGATAAAAAATCTATTTCATTCATATGGGCATATCCCTTTCGAGTACATTTATTTTGGGAGGGTAGAACAAGCTGATTGGCACATCAGTTTGGGGAAAATAAGATTGTGTTACATTCAGCTACGGGAACTGAATAATAATATGGAGAGGGGTCATGGATTTTCAAGAATCGATAAGTCATAGGAAGCTTGGGGTATCCCTTCCTTTGATACACATTCTTCTCATAACGTCCCAACACCTTGATTCTGTTGGCAGGGATTATTCGAGTCACTTCCTCGTACACATACTTGTTCTGCTTGACCTTTCGGCCGCCGACATGTAGGGTTGCATTTGCGTGAGTCTCGACAAAGATCAACAGCTTCACGATCTTTAAATCCTCCATCCACTTGATTCTCTTCAAGTTGGTTTGAAGGTACGCAAGTCAGTGGGCCGCTATGTAATATATTCCTGATTCACCCGTCCATCTCCGTTCCACATACAGGGGTGAAGGATTGTAGATGCGGTCTAGAATATTCATCATGCCTAGCCTCCGCTGATAATCTGAAGCACGCATTGCCGTCATAAACATAACCTAGAACACCAAGAATTTGTTCTATGCTTCGCGACTCTACAGGCCAGCATCGATAAGTAAGAAAATGTTCTTAACGACAACATTGCTCTACTTCCCCTCATTCAATTCCCTTGTAAATATTAGATCTCGTTGGTTGGCTCTGATACCAACTGTAACATGTCTCCCTGTCCACTTGTAGGACACGTCTTAGTAGCCCATCAGGAAGAGAGTCTAGAAAGCGCCGGCTGGCACTCACAAGGAATGTCATAGGGTTTGCGATCTAGGTCTTCTCGAGTCTGTCACGAAGCGGAAGCATTCCGACCATTCCCACTTAGGACCGATCTGAATCAGGGTTTTCCCAATGGTCAAGTTCCTCGGAGGTAGCTAGCATCAAGCCCCAGACAAACCACTTTGCGCAGAAACATCAGGGTCGAAGTGGATTTATACTGCACTTGGTTCAAGGAGAATGGGGAATGATAGGGATGCGAAGCTCGACCTCTCTGTCCATAAGGCATAGTCCCATTCCGTTCCCCTAAAACAACATAAATCGGGACTCTAGCTCTAATGATTCTAGGTCATTATTACCCCGCTGTCAAATCCTTTGAGAAAAGCTCCCAACCAACCGGGACCACCCTTCCGTAGGACAGACCTAGAGTCACGTCCGCCGCACTTTCCTCGGGTTACTTAGTTATCTAATTACCCACCACATTTAGTTTGACAAGCAAAAACAGCTTCCTTAATTAACCAAGTAATCACTGGTTCCTTCATGTAACTTAGGCACTAACATAGAAAAACAATGTCAAGCAAGTTCCTTTTTCAATATTTGATCTTTATTTATCAGTCTTTGGAATACATCAAATAACCTGCCTGAAGGCTATTCCAACAATCCTCAGGGATCGCTATTCCAAGTTCTGCCCATTGACTAGTATGTGGGCCTCGAGATCCCATCAATCACGTCGGCCTCTTGTGCAGGATCCGAAGGCAAGGGATTTACGCTCAGAGCCTCCTCTGGCACTCAGGCATCCTCCTACTCCAAGTAGCACCCACAGAGAGACCTCTCGCGGCGGGTTCGATCCAAGTACCCGGCGCAGCTATCAACCCCCTTGGATAGGGTCAAGCAAACAGTCGGAGGTAACTGATACTGCCTCTCCCTCCAGGCTTTTAACCTAAAGCATTAGTTATTTTTCCGGCATTAGTTCCTTGAGCAAAGAAGTACAAACAGTACTCCTAAGTGTACAATCACGAGCATTCTAGTGGTCGTTTATACGGCCAACTACAAAGGTGTGATTCTTTCTCCTCGAATACTTCCAGCATTCGATCCTGGATCAATCGCGACTTGGCAAGATCCCAAGGGTTTTGTAAGTTGAGTTGCTTGTTTACCCCTTTTTCCTTGGGTTAGGTTTTATACCCTATTGACCCAAATTGTCACTCCCTTAGGTTTCCTTATGTCTTAGTCAATAAATCCTGGACAACCCCGTTGTCCTAGCTTGGTTGGTCAAATTACTTCTTGGCAACTCACCATGGCCCTATACTTGGCAAAACAATTCCCAAGGGGAAGTATTGTAGTAGGGCAACTACTCAACTCTTAAAGAAATTAGTTTGTGGTTAGAACTCACCAACCTTGGTCTAAGGTATAGGGGTTCTATTTTGTGATCTAGACGCAAGAGCATACGACTTTGCAGCTTGTTGCACGTGATAAGTGTCAATACCAACTTGTGGGATTATATCCCCCATCATATGGTATTTCTTGGTCAAGAATACCTTTGATCAAGATATAGGGTTTGGGAGTCCTCTTGACCCAATCCAACCTTAACCTTACTAGGCCGATAAACGTTTTGGCCCTAGGGTTCTTAAATTCCTTGCGGAGGTCTAGCATTTGGTCAACTAATCCTTAGGGTGAGAACCCTAGATCATTCTTGCATGGGTGATTAGATAATCCGAACATTTTCCAGAATGTGGGTAGGACCTTTATTTAAGGTCGAAAATATTAAATCCACGTCCCAAGTGCGACAGGTAGAATTTAAACATAGCTTAACCCTACCTAGCACATTGAGGTGACCGTTATACGCTAACTAATCACACCTTTATGAATTTCATGTAGGCTACTCATTTACATGCGAATTACTTAGTTGATCTAACCAACCCGCGATTAAAGATGACCTTTCCCTTAAATATGCAAATACTTTCTTCTAAATTTGCAAGTACTTTCCCCTAAAAGATGTAAGTAACTGCAAGATGAGTGAGATGTATCATTCCATGCAATTTCGAGACCATAGACCTTTTTGCCTTTATGCAACTAAAGGATGTACAGATATCTTTCTTTTCCTTGCCCTATACTATAATGATTGTCATTCAGAGCTAACTTTTATAGACCCAACATTGATGCATCGAATTCAAAGCTTTAATATATTAATGAAGATGCATCCTTACCCAAATTCAAACTTTGATAAAAGAACTCCATGCATGAGCGAATGCCATGAGTCCATCATTGATTTAATCCGTCCTTTTTCACTTAACCCGACCTAGAATGTAACTATTATCGCATGCGATTTGCAAAGTTCATAAATCCTTTCCATGCATTGCAACTATTCGGACATCATTTAATGTATATCTACAATTATCTTATACGAGTCACAACCAGGAATTTGTTACGTAAGTGCATTATGTGTCATGAGCCCTATCCTTTGCGAGATGCAACCCGGGCGCTTCTGCACAATTCCATCTTTTAACTTAAGCACCATATGTTCAAAGATGTGATTACTCTTGACCATGGAAGTGCGAGCAAATGCGAGTACTCGTCCTGCAACTAGACTTTGTAAATCGAACGAGTATATAAATTTCCCAATGTATTTAAACTTGCCTACGAGAATTAAACATGCTTAATGCATCCTTTCCATGTGGAATTAATTTTCGGAACCTGGGCATTCAATATCGCTGCTCTTGTACTTTGGGTGGAAGCTCCCGCGTGCGCTCCTCTCGACTTTTTCTTAGGAGCCATTGACGCAGTGGATTTCGTCTTAGCAACTCTCCCTTGGTCCACTTTTTTGATTTCTGAAATTGCCTTCAGTCCAGGATCTCCCTTGCGGCACGAGAAATAGGCCTTGGGGAACACGGATTAAAAATCCGGGAGGCACGGGTGAACAAGGCCTAGGGATGCTTCAATAGAAGCTTCCAAGCTTCTGAAAAAAACCAGGGAGATGATGTGGAGAGGATAATGATGGTGAAGATGACGATGAGGGAGATGACGACGACGATGACGACGACGACGACGAGGATGATGATGATGATGATGATGATGATGATGATGATGATGATGATGATGATGATGATGATGATGATGATGGGGATGGGGATGAAGACGATGGGGGCGATGGCGGTAGCCTGGTGGTGCAGCAGTATGGCGGCAGGCAAGCAGAAGGCGGCAGTAACTCCATAGGATGGCGGGAAGCAGCACCACGATCCCTCCCTTCCTCCCCTCAAGCTTGGGAGGGGAGGTTCATATAGGTTGAAGGGGGGGGGGGGGGGGGGTAGCCACACAAGTGGTAGGTTTCATGCCTCCTCCCCATGCCCCTCCACCACTCAAGCTCCACACATGCTCCCTCTCCCTGCCATGCAACAGCTGAAGGGGAGGGAGTTGAAACATATTAAAAAATTTGCAAAATTTATCTCTTTTTTTGTCCCTTGAAGGGGTGTTCACGCGTGGGCTACGGTTTTTAGCCACTACTTCCTATACACGACGTGAGGCTGGTTTTTGTTAATGCGCGAGGGTGGAGCACTTAGCCCAAGGTTTTTCTGTTGCGGGAAGCTACTTTGAATTGCTTTTGCACGAGATCTAGGGTCTTCAATATTTCGTTGCAAAAATATTACATTTCCTTAATGATCTTGGCTATATATTGCACATGATAAACAAAGATTATAATATTTACAAGTTGTGTGATATGGGCTATGTACACATCCTAGAGCTTACTAAAACTAGTTGACACCATGGTCTTGTTGATTGAGTTTCCATTTCATGGAATTGCACTCAATGATTTATATACCTATCTCAAACCCTAAGATATTTAGCCCTGAATACACCTTGTTAAGCAAAGCCTCATTCCAAGAATAAAACCGTAAATAAGAAAGTGTAGATACACGTGGCCCCAAGTAAAACTTGGGTAGGCAATGGGAAAAGAAGTGGGGTACTCTACTAGAAAGCACAAAGCAATTCCTAGCATATACACTTTGCTAGATTTGGACTATTGTAAGGCTTAAAGCATGTTTAGTTCAATCATGTCCTAGCTTATGCAAGTTTCCTTTATCCTTAAACTCAATTTTTGTTTGTAGAATACTCTCTACAAAATGCCTAGAGAAATACTCTAAAGATCTTTTGATTTTCCCTAATTGGACTTAGAGAGAAGAGAAAGACAATTGATACAAATTCTACCAAAGACTTCACTACATACTTTAAAGCACCAACATTGCCAATAAGGAAAACCTAAATTATAAAATATCATTCAAATTAGTTGTTCAACATTTCTATTTGGACATTCCATAATTTTTTGTAGCATCATAAGCAAATCTATTTATCCACAAATCTTACCTTGGTGCTTGAGTAGATACTCTTCAAGAAAAGGAGTTATAACTTATAGTTTTATGCTAACGCTGCATAATGAAAATTTTTCTTAAAACTTTTCTCCTTTCTAGGAGACACCATTGCGATCATTTTTTATTTATATGAAGGCTCTATATTCTAGTAGTGAAACTTCCAAGGCCACTCACAAAATTGAATGAAATGTGTTGGGATTAGTGTGCTTATGTACAAAAGATAGTCTTCATAATGACCTTGCACAATATTATATGAATTTTTTAGGGACACTTACAAGAGAAGTAGAAGTTTGATCTTGGCGATTGAGTATTGTATACTTAAAACATAGTAAAATATGTCAAAGCATGTCATACACTTTCGACACATAAAGAGACACTTAACAACTTGATTGACATTTAAAGACTTTTCAAATTCTCAAGCACTTCAAAAGTTGACTATCATTTTAAGTTATGTTTCAAAAAATTTACTATTATATGAAGTTATGTTACAAATTGTATGCTAAATAGGCATTATGCTATTTTTCGTGCAGGAAAGCATAATTACCTTTTCCAACTGGACTCGTGTTTTCAATCTAGAAATCCCAAAATGGTCTAAATTTTCAATGTAATTGTCAATTGATGTAGATGTGAACCTTTCTTGGAAACAAACTTGCACCTTACGAGTCACGAGTAACATTACTTAACAAATGTGCCTTTTGTGCAAAAGTTTTTAATGATGGTAAATGTACTTCACAAAAAAGCAAAGCTGCATGTATGTGTAGTTTCTTTTGCATTTGTAACCCACATGTGAGAGCTCATTTGAGATGCATATATATATATATATATATATATATATATATAGCATATATATATATATATATCACATACATGTTGCAAAATTCTACATCAAGTACTAACTCAATTTTCTCCTCCCTTTGTTGGTGATGAGTGGATAGACATATGATGTTATGCATGAATATATCAAAACGTTTTTGCACTCTTTAGTTCAAAAGAAATATATTGATAGAACCATAAAGGTAAGGTTGAATGTAGAGACATTATGCTTTGGCTTATGCTCACAAGATACAAATGTACTAGCTTGTATCTATCATATGTACTAACTTGTATCTATCATATGTACTAGCTTGTATCTATCATATGTACACTATTGCACTATATGTATTTACCAAATGAAATAGCTATACCATGATGCATGCATGTGTAGGTGTGTGAATGCCTCTACGTCTACATGTGCATGTGTGCATGTGTGTGTCAATCTATGAAAATGTACAAAAGTACTTTCTTATAATAAAATGTTGTAAGAATGCCATCTATATTAAGCATATCCAATTGAGTGGTGTACATATTTTAAGAATGTAAGCTTAACTTCTTTGATATGTATAGTTATCTCAACAATGAATCTGCTTAGCATTTATTAATGAAAATTATCACAATTGCAAGAAAAATTGTACATACCATTTCAAATGATGCAATAAAAATATGATATTTTTGAAGGTGAGTACAAACTTTGTAGGTCTTAGAACTAGTTTTAATATTCAAGTTTAAATGTTCATATTAGTGTTATGAATATGCTTAATCGGATCATTTGAAGACTTAAGGCAGGCCAAAACATAAAAGTTGATACTTTGATTACATTGATGTAATGACTGCAATTGACCAACTTATCATGCAATGAGTAAGCCTCTCTAAGTTTGTAATGGCAACACCATCGCATCTCAACATGTTGTAAGCATTTATTTAACAATAAGGCAAAATTTTAGAGTCTCCTTTTTCTAGGTAGCCTAAACACTCATTTCTAACTTGGAAAGTAGGCTTTTTGTTGCTTACCTTAGCATTATGGTTTTCTAATAGCGTAATCAATATAACAACCTCCTATTTGGAACTTACAAGAATATGCCATACTTTATAAGATTGTGATGGGTTGATAAACCATGAATGTAAAGTTGACATTTTTAAATGTAAAAAAGCAAGATTGCTTGAGTGCTAGTTACAAAAAGTATATTGACAATATCAATGATGCTAAAGACTAGTCATTGAGATTTTTAAACTCTAACTACTAATGAAGATAAAAAGTGATGATTAGAGGTTCCCTTGAATTGAGGATTCCCTTTGAGCAAAAATGAAATCCAATTAGCTCCTTTTGCAAAATGTGCATTTGGGGTCAATGTCAAGCCGAAATTGACAAATAATGTATACAATTTGGTATGTCCTTGTCATGATTTGCAATATGCCTTTGCAATAATTTTGATATGTGTTAATCATGATTTGTAAGGTTTGTCTCTATCATAATATTTAAGGTATGCCTTTATCACCATTTCTATGCTTTGTTGTTTGCCTAAATCATAAATGTTGCAAGGAAAAGATACCTTTTACCTCTTCACTCGAGAGATCCTATCATAAAGCACTTATTTTTGGGACCCATTTTCACTTTGCTTTACTTAAGAAAATAACATCCTACAAGTAAGTATGTTTATTGTAAGTTAGAACCTGTGATTATGGAAGTCATGACAATATGTATCAACCCCTTAAGGTAGCATTATCATCTAGGTGTGCAATAAGATTGGTCATGAAGGTCATGCACTTTATCATATTGGGAATCTTTTATTAGTTGTTATGGCCACATAGGTTTTTAAAGAAATTTTAGATATTATGTATTTTAATGGGAAATCTTGATTCCACTATGTCCGAGTGGGGGATTCTTTCTAACTCTCATGGCTCTTTCTAAGCAAAATCTATATAACAAGGGATAAAATAGATATTTGTCAAAGTTGATGACTTATCTATATATGTGGATGCATGCAAACAAGATGATTGGTACATTATGTAAACATGTTAGCTTGTGTATGTAAAGCTAACATGTGTTGATCAAATTATGTTACTCATGAAAGTGAGGCCAAGCTTGAATTTTTATAATCATTTTACTTACGTCCCTCTTCTAGGCTTTCCTTGACGAATTTGAAAAATTTCAACCAAATTTACAAAGATTGGATTATGGATGAGCTATGTAAAAAACTATCCATATCTCCATATTTTTAAGCACTTTACTTGAATCTTGAAGTCTTCATTATAATTTGCATTACTACATAGACAGTGATGATGTGTAGCCTTATTTATGTAGTCCCCAAAATTATGTATAGAAGAAACCAAAAAGGTTAATCAAGCCATCATCTACACATCAACCCATAGCTATGAAAACAAATCCCTAAAATGGTGCACACATGAAGCCTATGCCCTAGCACATTAGCCACGTAGTAATGACAATAAAACTCCATCCCTTTCAAGGTGAAAAACAATGTTGTCTCTCATAAGATGGTTGCTAGTTGAAAAATGCAATTTTTTGGGGGGATGGAGGAGGCACCGAAAAAAATGCTTTCTCATTAGTTAGCCTCTTACTCATCAAGGGTTACTACTAGGCTTTAAATTATCTAGTCCATTTTGGTCTTATTGCACTACTTAAGCAAAGTGGTTCGGGCCTAGTTGAAGGGATAAAGGATCCCAAAATCGCAATCCAACTAGACGGGTGGCTTTTTGCCGTCGAAATCTAACAGCCTCGCCTCCACCACATGCTTTTCAACTTTCGAATCCGATAGCTACTTCATAATGCCAAATCTTGTGGCCATTAAAGAAGGGGTCCAATTGACTCCAATTAATGAACGAACACTTGCATTGGATTCCCAACAGCGAAATGCATTTAGGAAAACTCTAGCTCCTAAATCCGCAACCATTTCATTCTGCACTAGAAATGCCTCTTTTGCAGGTCTCAAGGTCGTTTTGTGTGTAAATCGTGGCTTTAAAATCTGCTCTCAATTAGATGCATGATGGCATATACTACTTCATCAAAGCCAATTGCCTTGCCTACATCTAGATAAATGTGAAGCAAATCAAGTGGTTCGAAAATCTCAAAGTTCTTAGTTTATTTATTTTTAAAGAATCTAGATTAAAATATACTCTCTATATAGGAGGATATTGGATTCATTAGAACCACTACATCTATGAACAAATATATTCAAGTAATCCCTACATTGATAGAGCGCTATTCTAGGTTGATGCTACCACCATAACTATTGTAAAGAAGGTTACCCATACCTTCCTTCCCAATACAAAATCCTACATATTTTTTCTCAACCTCTAGTTTACAGAACTATTGATATAAGCAAATTTCATGGCTAGATTTGTGTAAAAGAGTCCCTATCATAATGTAACAACTCTTTAGTTATCTAAAATTCAAATAGAAGATGCCTCCTTTTTTCTCTACCCACTTGTGCAAAACATTAATATCTCTTTAAGTCTTGCATTAAAACATGGTAATATTTATATAAAAATCTCGATAACTCATTTTAAAGTGGCTCTTGAAATGTAATGTAGGGTATCACACCCACCACTAGTACCACCAAAATTCAAGAGAAGAAATTCACCAATTCATTCGAGTTTGATGGCAACAATAAAGATATTGAAATTGATGTCTTGTTGCATATTGAAACCATGGAAGATTACTTTATTATAGCAAGAATGAGCATTCCTAATCAAGCTATGATAGTCAAGCTAAAATTGATAGGAGAAGTGTGGTTATGCTAGAAATAGTAATGACTAACGAGATAGCGGAATCTTGGAATTGATCACCATATAGGATCAAATGGAAGAATCTATACACGAAAAATATCTCCCACCTTCTTATCACACCTTAAAAATAAATGAATTCTTCACCCTTCATCAATTAGGGATGAGTTTGAAAGCTTATTATTCTCCCTTTGTAACACTTAAGAAGTATGCCCCTCCTATAGATATTACTCAACAAGTGGCCAAGCTTTGCCAAGGGTTGAACACCCCATTGGACACCTACCTAGAGGCTATTCAACACTCAAATCAACTCAAGAAAAACCATTTTTCAAGGTGTCCAATAAAAACCTAGGAGTAGGAGATATTAGGGCAAGGTTCTCCAAACAAAGAATCCCTTGTATTTAGCAAGAGGACCCAAATCAAGCAACAAGTAGGTGCAATGAAGAATGATAGGGTTAACTCAACCATGACCTTCATTCAAAAAAATCGAAGCAATGATAACTAGAGGTATTACCATTGCAACAAACCAGAATACTTGAAAAGGAAGTGTTCCAAGCTAAGCCAACCTCTTCGACAATGAATATTTTGTGAGTAAAATAGAGAAGCAGTAGAAGGAAAAGGAAAGGTTGTCGTAATTTCCTATAAGATAGAAGAGAAAGAGAAAGAGAACATAATGGAAGATAATATAAAAAGAGCAATGGGTAATGCAACCCTCAACAAGAAGGGATGGGATCACCACTTCTCAATGATTCAAACTCTTGCAAGTCATCAAGGTAAACCCTTCAAATTTTGTATCAATTGTGGAAGTACTCATTCCTTCGTATCTCCAAAGTGTGTAAAAAATTTAGATTTAGAGCTTGAACCATCATCCAAGCTCTTAGAGGAACTACCTAATGGAAAAGAAGTTGTATCCTCACATTATATTAGAAAGGTGCAATTTATTCTAGGTGATGGATCCACTTGTATAAGGTTTCAAGTCACAAACTTGGGTGCTTATGAGTATCTCTTAAGAATGGATTGATTAATTCACAATGATGCCCATATCCATTACAATAAAAGCCCTAGTCCCATTTTCAAATTAGAAGTGAACTTATGTGACAATGCAAGGTGAATCTTAAAAACCTAAAATATAACTAGCCAAAGCTTCATGTATCGCACAAGGGCTAAGAAAAAGATTAGCTATATACTTGTCTTGATCAAACCCCACAAGGTTGATCAAGACAAAAAGTTAGAAGATGACCCCTTTTGGATGAAGGAGTTCACAAACATCTTCCCCAAAGAACTAATTGAACTCTCACCCAAGAGAAAAGTTGACTAAGAAATCAAACTCATGCCAAGAGTATATCTAATAGTAATGAGACCTTATCGCATGTCAATTCCCAGGGCTACTGATTTGAAACAACAACTTAAGAAGTTATTGGATCAAGGTTACATTTAGCCAAGAAATTCACCATGGGGAACCCCAATCGTGTCTCAAAAGAAGAAAGATAGTGGAACTCTTCATCTTTGTGTCGATTACAGTGAGCTAAACCAAGTGACAATGAAGAATAAGTACCCAATTCCCAGGATTGATGAGCTTCTTGATAGACTTCAAGGAGTGAATATCCTTTCTAAGATTCACCTAAGGTCAAGGTACTATCACATCAAGATCAAAGAAAAAGACATTCCAAATATTACTTTTAATACAAGGTATGGTCATTATGAGTTTAATGTAATATCTTTTGGATTGACTAATACCCTTGCACTTTCAATGGGCTACTACAAGACATATTTAGTATTTTCGATTAACTAATACCCATGCATTGTCAATGGGCTAATACATGACATACTTAGGCCCTAGCTTGATGAGTTTGTCTCATATTCTTCAATGACATCCTAACTTACTCCAAAGAAGAAGTAAAACATAAAGGACAGCTTTTGATCATGCAAAAGACATTAAGAATGCACAATCTCTATGGTAAAAAGAGCAAATGCACATCTTTCAAAAGATAATTTGAGTACCTTAGATTCACACTATTTGAGAAAGGAATCACAATAGATCTGGGCAAGGTCAAGTATAAATTAGAATGGCCTTTTAGAGAAGCTTCTTTGGAGCACTTGAAACATATTTATGCTTTAATATGGCTTACCACCCACAAATTGGTAGTCAAAACAAAACAAGTTAGTCAAGTCATTGAAGCCACCCACAAATTGATCATCAAAATAGAACAATTCAATCAACTCATTGAGGCATACTAAGATCATATTTTGAAGAGAGGTGAAGGAGTGGATGCAATATCTACTCTTAGTATAATTTTCCTACAATGCCTCTTATCATCAAGATGACTCCTTTTCAAGCTTTGAATGAGTAAGATTGCCTTACTCCACTCAACTTTGCTAAACCCACCCTAAAGGTAGAGGCCTCCAAGAAGATGCTAGAGGAAATGGATAAGTAGAGTTAAGCTAATGAGATAGTATCCAAGCTACTAATATGGATCGTTTAGAAGGTTTATGCCTTGTTGAAAGACATGAATGGATCTTCAAGGAAGGGAACATGGTATCTCTTTGTGTCTGTCGCAAAAAAAGTTCACTATCCTTTGGGATTTTTAAGAATATATGTCTAAGATATTGTGGACTTTATAAGATTATCAAGTTCCTAGAGACCAATGCATACAACTTCGAACTTCTCGAGTCTTTGAGAATCTAGAATATCTTCCACATGAGCTTGCTCAAGGCTTATGTACCCAATCCTAAGAACGTTCTTGATTATCAATAAGTTGTAATGTCAAGCAAAGGAGACATTGATCTTTATCATGAGAAAGGGCTTAATGTAAAAGAGAAAGTACTTAGGAATAAAACCCTTAGAGAGTACCTCATTCGATGAAATGATTATCCTGAAGAGGATCCCACTTGGATTGATGAGGGAAACCCCTAATTTTTCTCAAGATGAGGAAATGTTGATTTCTCTAAGGGGAGAGGATGTAATGTCCCTATCAACATAAATGGAAACACATGCTTATAAAGCATCCAAAGCTTAATCAAGACACAGGGTAAGTACATGTGTGAACAAGAGTTAGGAGAATGGTAAGGCTAAGATAACTTTATTCCAAGAAAGCAAATAGAAAAGAGTCTATAGTAGAGTCACCTTCTCACCCTCATGCATTGTAGTTAAAATGCATTTGAAGGCTTGATGGTGGCCTCATAATCCAAGAGTGGCTATCTTGATTTGATACGCCTCTTTGTTTAATACATAGTTGATCTACTCATTGAGTACTCTAGCAAAGAGAGGAAACATATAGAAAACAAACACATATCCCAACCATGCCTTAACTCCACCTCTCACCCTCAAGACTGTAGAAGAAGGGGAAGAAGAGAAGAACACAAGACGATAAAGAAGCTTCACTCTTGTAGTCCCTCAAACTCTCAATCTCACACTCTCACTCTCAATGTGATGCACAAGTAGGTAGGATATAAAGAAAGAGAAGAGTACTCTCAAGTTTGCACATATAGAAATAAGCTTATCCATTCACTTTTTGGCTTTTATATATAGGATTTGAGTTTAGGCTTCCACTTAAGTTACCCTCCTTTTTGAATTCTCAATCACTCTTTCTGCTTAATTCATACATACTTGCAGGAGTATTGTATCAACTTTCAAAATATTATTACAAATAATTATACGAGTGTATGCATAGACTAGAAATTATTATGTATGCATCAAAATTATTACACCTTTGTTAGATTTATGCTTGTACTTGTGTTTTGTCACCTTGCGATACTCACTTTGGTTGGTTCGATCACATTTTCCATTTTATGATTTTGTCAAAGATAGCATGCTTCAACTTGCACCATAGATTTAAAAACGTGAGGACAATGGTGTGGTTGTTGTGAGGAGAGAAGTAGTTGTCATTGGATCTCAATGTGGTTGTTGGAGTTGCCAAGCAAGAGTGGTGAGTGGGATTAGATGGGGTGTTTTGAGATTGGAATCTTATGTTGCCAGATTGGTTGGATTTGAATGGAATGGTTGAAGTTGATCATTGTGGAAGATTTTAGTTTGGGGTACAAGCTACAAGTCACCAAATTTGTTGTGCTTGTAAGGAAAAGGCTAGCAAGGTATAATTGTATATGGAGGAAAATCTCTATAGATGTGGTCATTGAAATCTTGTCTAGAGAGGTGCTCTATGTAGGCCTTTGCTACTTGGTATTGCTTTTGGTGGATCTTCAAGAGAAACAATGGGCCTTTGGTGGATTGAAATGTTTGATTTGCCAATTTAGTATCATGTGTTATCCAGCATTTACTTGGTGGATATTTAAGAGTACATGGAGTTGATCCACTTTGACTATACAAAAACGATTAAATGAAATAGATACCAACCTCAATTCAATTGAATTGACTCTAATATGTGTTGCCTCAACTCAAAAATCATTGTTGTTGGGGTGCATGAGATTTTGTCTATTTTAATTTTACTTATACATAATCATTGAAAGCACCTTTTATTTATATGCACCTTTATAAGCTATGGTTATGTGTCACTCTAAGGTGGTGATATTTTCTTACAAAAGTCAAGATTATACTTAAGTGTAGCATAGGCATCCAGGAGTCATGATAACTTTACTAGCAAATATAAATATTGTGTGATATCAAGTAGTACCATTCTGTATCCTAGCCCACTAGCAATATACAGCTCCTCTTTCATGAGAATTTTGTCAGGCAAGGGATATTCTAGGATGAGTCCAACTAAGTCTCTACCTAGAATAGTAGCAAGTACACAAAGGGGGGTAAGGGGGGGCTACATACATCAGGTCTCTTTGAGACCACCAAAATGGCTCACCTCTGCTCTGAGATAATCATTAGCTAGCCTCTGAGTTTGACCATTGAAGCTCAATTATTAAACAAACATTTCCTGAATGTGATTCATCCTCCCTTAGCCTTTTATTTCAACTCTTCAATACTAGTGTAAGGAGATTCCATGCTCTCAAGTTATAGAGGAAGATAGTCTAGTGGTGGCCAGAGATTTGAAGTGGAGTGTTATAGATGTGGAAAAAAGGGACATATCTCAGCAAATTGTCCAAATCCTAGGTGGTACATGGAATACAAGTGCTTATGCAGTCAATGCAAGGGAGAAGACCACATTGCAAAAGACTGTCCTAGTCTAGCTCCTATGAAAGCCAACAACAATGATAATCAACAAAAGATCCTAGAATCTTCCTCCAACTTGGTGGAATTGGAAGTTGTCACAATAATGTGTTCCAAACAAGAAAAGAGAACCCACAGGTAGAAATAGCAAAGTATTTCATTGAACGTGGAAGTTAAGCAATGTTCTTTGGCTTCCCTATTTGAGATATGTCACATGAGGTCATCTAACAACTCACAGTAGTATTTGCTGAGATTTTTTTTCTCCTCCCACATTAGTGGCAATGCTAGGTTTGGCACTATGCCCATGTCAACATAAACATAGACACATGCAAATAGTCTCAACCTAGTATTTAATTCCATAAGATACTCCATGTGGCATTTCTATTCTCAATGTAAGCTTACTTCACTACCATTTCTTTCAAAGTTCTAATCATTGGTATGGGTTTAAGTTCACCTCAAGTGTTGGGTCAAGATGAGTAAGATTGGTAAGGCGATGGATAGCTACTACTCTTTAGGTTCTCATTCCTATCATGATGCACCATAGCTACCAAGGCTTATTTCTCATCAAATATATAGTAGGTGTTTTTGCAACCAACAATTGTGATTATTTCAATTCCATTGTTGATTGGTCATTAATAGCTTCATTTTTTATAGATTTAATGTTGCCAGCAACAATTGAAAGTGACTATTGGTTTGAGTCTTTGGATCCCTTATATGTGTTGTCTAGTTTATTGACATTGTAAGAAGTGGGCATGGAACTATTTACAATTCGATTTTGTGATAAGACTACAGACTTCTCATATTCATCCTTGCGTTCCCCTTTGGTGGTCTCTATAGTGGCTTGCAACTATTGTTTCCTTTTTTTTTTCCTCTTTCTTTTGGACAAAGTTGATTTTCTCTATTATTCTTCAGTCCTATTGAGCCTTCCCCATTCTCTCTCATGAGCTTATGTAGTTCATTCCCTTACTATAGCTTATGCATGCTCTACAGTGTAATAAGCCCATGCTATTGGTGTCCATATTGTGTATATTGGTTATGTCTCGAGGATTCTCCATCTCTTAAGTTTATTGATTCGTCTATTTTTTTAGTTCTCTCTCTCTCTCTCTCTCTCTCTCTCTCTCTCTCTCTCTCTCTCTCTCTCTCTCTCTCTCTCTCTCTCTCTCTCTCTCTCTCTCTCTCTCTCTCTCTCTCTCTCTCAGTTTTCCTCTCTTCTCCCTCACAAGCTCCTCTCCCTCTTGCATAGCGTCCTAGTCCGCTCTTCCATGACTAGGTGGTGCCCTTACCTCATTCACTTTGTGGCAGAAGGGAGTTTGGTATAGTATTGAGGCTGCCATACCGAATTTCCTTCGTCAAGGTCAAACTCACCATGAAAGGAGAGCACACCGTCGATGCTCTCATTGATGAAGGAGCTGATTTTAATATCATGACCTATGACGCATGGACCCTACCAAGCCGAGCTCACACCGACTAGTGCAACTCTTAGTCCTTACAGGGGACACTCACAAGCACCTATAGGAAAGTGCAAAATCCTTATAACTATTGAAACAAAAAGCTTGCATATCCTATTCCATGTTCCTCCAAATAGTGCTAATTGTGGAAAGGAAACCCTCCTCGAACGACCTTTCAAAAGGGCGACGAAGTGTGAGGCCGACTATGTAGTATAGAGGATACACTTGACACTACCGGATGTGAGGATAGTCAATACCTTTAGCAAGGTTGACCTCATCAAACCTAAAGGGAAAGGTAAGAAAGGTATTGACATAATAGGCAAAACTACTAACGAGAGCAAGGACTTGTTGAAAGAGTTTATACAAGTGCATGTCGAACAAAGAGAACCAGTGAGCGAGGCCATGCTTGAAACAAGAAGGTTAGGAGGCAATGCCAAGGATAGGCTTTGGACTTACAAATATCGTAGAAGAACACAAAAGAAGCCCAAGACTTACAGACAAAGGCATCCATGGAGAGCCAGCACAATGCTGCGATGCATATCCAAAGCGTTGCTACGTGCTCAAGGGTATTATGCAGGTAACCAATGGATTTGGGTACCAAAGCCCCCTACTAAATCATCTCTATTAGCTAAAGGCTAGATCGTGTCATGAAAAGCAAAGAAGCAAAGGAGGAAATCTAGACAAAAATCTAAGTCTTCACTCAACAAGGTTGGAGTGACTAAGCCCCTCACAAAAATCAAGAAACCAAACGGGACTATTCGAAGGGTATATTCTCAGCCTAGCGTGCTTAACAAGCGAATATCATATGTACCCATCAAGTGTGCATAAAAGCCACTAGTGCCCAAGGAGATTTTGATTTCCCAAGAGGATAATGAGCATCATAGGCTCAACATTGCTCATGGTAAGGCTAATTGCTCAACAAAGCAAATGGCAGAATCATCTAACAGCCACGAGCAAATTGTCCAAAGCCACTTAGGAGTCCCAAGTCTCCTACACTATCTTTCCCTAAATGGATACAAGAAGCACAAGAGTAGTCATCAAGTGCAACTACTCAATCCCAATCTCTATCTCCATCTGAGCTTCCAAATGTCCAAAATGTGGGACATGACACCACCCTTAGCTCTCATTCTAAGGATATGCCTGCACAATCCATCGTGACTAGCTCAACTAATGCTTGTTGATCTGCACATGTGAATGCACAAAGGGCAACAAAAGACACGGACACTTCTGATCTGCTTAAGGACTTGACACTGCAGCCTACCAATAGTGGCCAGTCCGCTGAACTAGCCATTACTACTTCCAATCACGAATCACAGCAGTCGCAGCCTGTGGCCGTGACGATGCCCCTTGCGGAATGTGTCCTTAGCCATTCGTCGGTGGAAGATGTGTCACAATCAACATCCTTGATACCTCCAACACTGTCGAAGCACCCAAAGCCTACACTTGAGGAGAAACCTCTTGAAAATGTGGCCCAGGAGAGGGCGCATCTAACTAATCAACCTAGCAAGGCTGTTCAGTGGGTCACAGCTAAGTCCCATGAGAGCACACCAGAGAAAGAGAGTGCTAAGGCCCAACCAAGCACATCAACGACTGACCTAGTTCAGGGTCCTAAGTCTTTAAGAAAGACACCTTCATTGCCCACGAACAAGAGAACACAACGAACATAACGGAAGTTACAAGTGGTTGCGGACACCAAGAAGATTGAGACCGAGAGCACAGAAGAACTTGGGAATAAAGCATCGAGTCCACCCACTAAGGAACCCATTGCCTTCTCCCCTTATAGCGGTGAAACCCCAAAAACATCTGTGTGTTCTAATAAGTCAAAGCAACCATCACCATCAGCGATGATGGTTGCTTGTGACACTCAATCCACTGACAATAGAACTTGCATCGACCAATCAAGAGTGGATACAACACTATCACAATATGGTGACAAATCTATACCAGTCGCATCCAAGGACAACCATGACGTAGTAACAACAAAGCCTCAAGAGAAACATGGAAACCCCAAGGACATAAGTAATCCTAGAGTTGACCCATCTTGCTCGTCTAGGCTTGAGCCCCCAGCTATGCTAATGCCCAGGGATACTCCTAGAACCTTACATAAGATAGCAACCGAGCAATCCCTCATTGAACATAAAAGTGTCGCGGAATGCTTAACTGAGTTGGATGCTAAGCTCAAAGTGTTCGCACGTGCCTACATCCTTGCAGACATGGGCGCATTCCCTAGGGAGCAGCTTGAAGAATACTTACCATTTTTCCTATCCTGAAAAGAGCAAGAATATCTTGATGAGCACTATGACATGCTCCTACATGAACACATGCAACTCATCTCTGACGAGGAAACCGACAAACTACGCTTAATTGTGACATTCAATGATGTGCTCTACCAACGAAATCTCTTAGAGATAGAGCAACTAAAGTGACAATCGAAGGGTCGGCGCCAATTTGAAAAACGTTGGTTTGAAAACCGCATTACAATGGAAAAATTGGAAGCCCAGATTATGACATTCTCAAAGGAGCGATTGGCCAAATGGGACCAAATGGCGATCTCAAAGTGCTGACTGCCATTCAGGGTATGGACTTAGCCAAAACTAGCCAAGAAAACTCTCTAATTGATAAGGTTCTCACTAAGGAGGAGCTACATGTTGCGAGTAGGCTCAAACAAGGTACCATGCTACTCGATGTTGCAAAATATCTATTGTTATTGAGTAAGCTACCACAAGTACTAGATGGTGTGCCACACTTCAGTATAATCATGACTTCTACAACTGGTCTTTATCCTCACGAAGCGACGTGGATGATCAATTGTACGTAAATGAACAATGTGTTTTGTGACTATGAATAAATAATACCCAAGCTAACACACACACAAGCAATGATAGTCAAGCGCAAAGAGAAAAGTTTGGGTTTGACAGGCTAAGCTCCTAGGGTCCTTCTCTCACCACACATCTAGAAGTCATGTGGTTGTTCCTGCCTCCGGGTAAAGGGCAGATAGTCCTCATGACCACCATGGGAAGCCCTAACCAACACCTTTGAGGATGTGCACAGGGCACCATCCCTTTCCACAGGCTCTTCCTCGACTTCTGATCTCCCCTTCTGAAAACAAGTCCTACCCCATCACAACCAATTTGTGTGATTCGGGGTGAGCAAAGATCTACTACTGGCTAGAATATGCCCCGCAGTTGAAGCAGGATGAATATTATCATGAGGGCCATCCCTCTACAATGGCTACTATGCGCTTGATGATCTATTGGTTAATCCATGTCATGTGAATAATTCCATCCTACCTTAGGGCCTAAACCTTGGTTCACTTTTTGTAGATTTCCTCACAGTAGTCGTCATGGAGCACCCATTGCAGCTGGCCTGCAAGGAAACTCTCCGCCATCGGAGGGAGAATAAGACATGAGCACCTCCACCAGAACGCTATGTGCCTACCTTAAAAAGGTATGCGCCAAAAAGAGGCCCCAAGTGACACTGCCCAGGATGCAGTCCGAAAACTCCCCAAGCTAGGAGGACGAAGGCTCAAGGGAGCACCCCAGGTGTAATAATACATGTTGTGCAGGCCCTCACCAGACGCTCAGGCACTAGATGCTTGAAAGAGAAGATGGCAACTTGAAACAAGAGGAACTTTGATGAATTATTTAAAATCATTCTTGAAATAGCTGCAGCTAGGGACTACACCATTCGGGTCTTGGTCAATATCTTTCCTGCTCGGTCTGATGGTGGGAGTCCCTCACTAGCATAGCCCCAATCGCCCGACCACCCAAACTCACCCCGCCTCATATAAATAGAATAGCCCCTATGTTGTATAAGCTGCTTAATAAAGGCCATCTTGCCATAACTTTTTGCCCTTAAGTGGTTAAAGGGGCAAGCTACCCCCAACTATACAAATCTCCCTTACTACTAATACATGGCATGTCTTTAACAAGCGTCGGTGAGATGCATCGCAGTCAACACCATAGGATTTAGATAAAGTAATATATTTTTGTGTGGCATCTGTTCATCATAATTGATGCATGTGATTTGCATATACTCTCACAAAGCGTCAAGTGGATGCAGGACGACACAGGTCTTCATAACGAAAGTGTTTAGGGCAGCCCAAGTCACCCCAAGACCACCAACCTCACAAAGAGCCATGATAGAATCCTCATTGCCGAAAGTGAAAATCACCCTTGCCAATCGCCTACATCGCATGACCCAAAGCAGGATCATGGGCCACTCTCTCTTTCTGGGTTAAACTCTACACTTGGCACTCACACTGCAGCTATTATCTCAATTGTACCAACATCACACAGTACAAAGAAGTTTTGCAAAATCTCCAGTGTATCCCCCCATCTCAACAGCTATTTCTCTAGCAACGAGGCTAGTAATACAATCATCTTTGTAACATTCATTTTTCACCACCTTTGGATCTCCACATTTCTCAATCCAAATGAAAGGCTGATAGCCTCAACGTATTTCAATGGTTGCATTCATTTTATCCACACACAAAAAAAAACCAAAACAAAAAAAGAGAGAGAAAATAAAAGAAAAAAAGAAAAAAGAAAAAAGAAAAGAAGCACCCACAATCACAGCACGGCACCTAGGGGTCCTCAAATAAGGTGCGTCCAGTGACCTTGGTTGGCTGGCTTCATTCCTAGTCCCCCAGCCCCTTTTAACATCACTCACAATTGTTCAGGGCACATCAAGGGCAGGACATACCTAGGGAGCTCGTCTCGCCTATGGTTAGAATTGCCACCCTGAACCATATTTGCACAATTATTTTTTGCACTCTATCTTAGTGCCATTGTAATCAACAGTGGTAAGCAAGGCATGGAAGACCATGGAAAGTACATTATACTCTTCAACCACTACAAGTAGCCACAAAGAGCCATTTTCTCTTCTTACTGTACTTGTTGTAGCCACAGAGGGGGCTTGGTTCCTACACTCGTTCTTTCTTTCATTGATATGATTTAGAGTTATGCCCTTCTTTGTGAACCAGCTCCAGTGGCTCCTATTGAGATGATTGCATTTGCTATTTTGGCTCCCCAAACCCCTAGCAAGAAGAGTTCATGTGAGGTCCAACTAGTTGAGATTAAGGGAGCACATTCCTCCTCCACTCGTAAGCCACTATTAGGCTTAGGTGTCATGGCATGGAGTCCATGTTGTAGAGCGATGTGCCAACATAGACTAAACCTTTGATTCAATCTTCATTAGAGTAATCTCCTCATCCCTTTTGCCTTAGTTGTTCTTCCTCCTTGTCTAGCGTTTTCTTGCACTTTTCTTCTAATCTCTTCGATTTCTCCTCCACCATTTGCAATGCTCTATTTTCTTTGGAGGTGGATCAAGTTCTTCTTATGGGGATTTCAAGAGTGTGATCTTTCCTTTTCACTTAACATGACAATTTTTTAGCCTTACTGCTCACGGATTGTCCTCTCGCTCTCTTGTTGTTGAGATGGTTGCTCATTCTTCTTTTTATTAGTAACTCTCTCCATGATGTCTTGCTATTCCTTGTGGACTTTGTCTTCCTCTTGTTCCCGGATTGGTGACGGCTTACCCCCAGCATGTTATGCACATCCCTCCTTGGGTGTTTCTCAGTCCTGTTGTTGTGGCTAAACCCAGGGCCTTCTCCATCGTCGCAGGGCTCTACTCCACCTCTACTTGACGAGCTTCTTCTCCTCTTCTTACCGTCACCATGCCACAGTTTCTTTCAACATTGAAGCTCCTTGAAAATTCTATGCACTTGCTGTAATCAATAGCTTGCCTGACCTTCTCTACATACTTCTGTAGACTACACTGGTCCAAGAGTTGTTTTACAGTGGTTGGCTCCTCCATGATGACTCTTTTAGGTTTAGGGTAAGCTTGAATGTAAACTGGCTAAAACCTCTTGTTTCTATCATCAAGCCATACTTTGCTTACTCTTCCATCATGAACGAGAGCTCACCACCTTAATCTTGCCCCAAATGTAGAGTTTGGCCAAGAAAGAGAGAGTAGCCAATGACTATGCTTTGGGCCATGCTCAAATGCAATGTGTGCTTTCTATAGAGGTGATTTTCTCTTCCAGCAACAAGCTGGGCTTCTGTCATGGCTCTTCTTGGTATTTTTGTCACTTTCTCCATAATGGTTCTTTGTGGGGTTGGTTGTCTTGTGGTGACTTGGACATTGAACACTTTCGTACAGAGACTTATGTCGTCCTGCATTTACTTGGCAACTCATAAGAGTACATGCAAGTCATATGCTTCAATTATAATGGACAAGTGTAGCTCAAAGAGACATCACTTATCTTAATCCCCTGCAGTTGACTTCGATGCATGTCACTTGCGCTTGATTATCATTGCTTGTGTGTGTGCTGGCTTTGCTTTTTTGGTATTATCTATACACATTCACAAAACTCATTGTTTATTTATATACACATTTATAAATCCATGTCACTTCATGAGGATAAAAACCAATTGTAGAACTCAGGATTGTACTAGAGCATGGCATATGCATCTAGTACTTGTGCCAACCTACTAAATAACAACATATATTTTGCAACATCGAGTAGCATGGTACCTTGTCCGAGTCTACTAGCAATATGTAGCTCCTCCTCAATGAGAATTTTATCAACCAAAGATTTCTCTTGGCTAGTTCCGGCTAAGTCCATACCCCGAATGGTAGTCAGTACTCGAAAGGAAGTTAGTGCCATATAGATTGGGTTTCATTGAGACCACCATTTGGCCAATCATTCCTCTGAGACTATCCTAACTTGGGCTCCAAGTTTGGCCATTGTAGCATGGATTTCAAACCAACATTTTTCAAATTGACTTTGATCCTCTGATTGTCACTTTAGTTACTCTATCTCTAAGAGATTTGGTTGGCAAAGTGCTTCATTGAATGTCACAATTAAGCGTAGTTTGTCGGTCACCTCATCGAAGATGAGTTGCATGCGTTCATGTAGGAGCTTGTCATAGTGCTTGTTAAGATACACTTGCTCTTCCCAGGATAGTGGATATGGCAAGTATTCCTCAAGCTGCTTCCTAGGGAGTGTGTCTATGTCTGCAAGGACATAGACACGTGTGAATAATTTGAGTTTAGCATCCAACTCAGTCAAACACTCTCTGACACTTCTATGTTCAATGAGGGCCTGCTCAGTTGCTATCTCATGCAAGGTTTTGGGAGTTTTCCTAGGCTCTAGTATAGCTGGGGGTTCAGGTCTAGATGAGCAAGATTAATCAATGCTATAGTTGCTTATGTCCTCAGGGTTTTCATGTTTCTCCTGAGGCTTTGTTGTTATTGTGTCATGGTTCTCCTCGGATGTGAATGGTATAGTTTTGTCAACCTATGGTGACAGTGTTGTATCCACTCTTGATTGGTGGTCAATGCAAGTTCTGTTGTCGATGAATTGAGTGTTGCAAGCAACCGTTGATGGTAATGGTTGCTTTGACTTATCAGAACACATGGATGTGTCTGAGGTTTCACTATTGTTAGGAGAGATGGCAATGGGTTCATTTGTTAGTGGAATTGATGCTTTATTCCTCAATTCTTCAACACTCTTGATCTCAATCTTCTTGGCATCTACAACCACTTGTAACTGCCGTTGTTTTTGTTGTTTTCTCCTCTTCTTCTTAGAAAATTGAGGTGTATTCTTTAAAGATTCATGACCCTGAAGATGTGCTTGGTCGGGCCTTAACATTCTCTGTTCCTGGTGTGTCCTCATGGGACATAGCCGCAGTGTGCTAGACAGCCTCGCTAGGTTGTGAGGATACAACTGCCTCTCTTTTTGGAGAGTCTAGCTCTTTAGCTAATTCCCTTGCATTTAGCTTCTCATCCAATTGCATTGGTAGTTATTGGGTCAGGGGGTGTTTGCTCTAGGCTCATGTCCTTACCCATTGGAGCATGCCTCCATTGCTTCTTATTAGTGCAGGTGTTGTGTTTAGAGTTGTTTTTCTCTTGCTCAGGAGGTTTGGGTGACTCTAGTGTAGAACCGAGATAGTTTAGGATTCCTATCATATAAGCTTGGACGAAACTAAGTGAAGAAGTTAGGGTTGTACTAATGAGAAGCATAAAGATCTAGGATTGTAGGATCTTGAGTGAGGCATAAGACATATGCGCTAACATCAAGTACCATGTTCCCTACTCCTAGCCTGCTAGCCACGTGTAGATCTTCTTCTAGCAGCAGTTTATCATACAAGGGATGTTTTTGGACAGTGGCAGAAAGTTGGACCTCATGAACCATTGCCAACACTCTTAAAAAGGTCAGGGCAATGTACGTGGGATCATGTATTGATGTCCAAAGGGCTTTCCTTTGCTCAGGAAGTGTCATTAGTCGGTGGCTAGTTTTGGCTGCCAAACTCTGGTTGGAGTACCATTTCTGCACAAATTTGCCTTGTCCTTTCCTTTTTCGTTTGATTGCTTCGAGCTTTTCCTTGTTTGTCACACATTGAGCAGTCTAGAGTGAGGGTATTAACCGCAATTCTCTAGCTGTAGCTTTTGGGATGTCCTTTATGACTTCTTCAGTGACATCTACATAGTGGGAGCAAACATGTTGTTGCTCATCCCAAGTTAGGGGTTCTTCTATGATCTTTGTGTTCTCTGGTGTTTCCCTTCTGATATCCACATGGACGTATGCATGTGTGATGGGGTGGCTGTCAGCTTGTGATCAAGCTTCATCATGCACTTCATCTCTCGTTCATTAGTCAAATGCACCATCTCCTTGGCCAAATCTTCGAGAGATTTCTCCTCAAATTTAGGCTTTAGGTGCTTCGAAAGTGCTCAAGGTGTGCAAGGATGTTGGTTGCAACATATCTTCTATATGTGAATTACTAAGGACACATTCTACAAGGGGCATCATCACGGCCAAAGGCTATGACTGATGTGATTCCTGATTGGAAGTAGTAGCAGCTAGTTCAGTGGAATAGCTATACTATTGGTAGAGTGCGGTGTCGAGTCCTTAGGTAGATCAGAAGTGGTTGTGTTTTTTGTTGCCCTTTGAGGGAAAGAAGGTGTAGGAGATTTGGGACTTCTACGTGGACTTGGCACTGGCTAGATTTGCTCATGGCTGTTAGACGATTCTACCATTTGCTTTGTTGAGCAATCAGTCTTATCATGAGCAGCATTGTTACTGTGGTGCTCCTTATCCTCTTGAAAAGTCAAAGGCTCCTTAGGCACTAGTGGTCTTTGTGCACACTCGACGACGATTACGTCTGATATTCGCTTGCTAAGCATACTAGGCTGAGGATCTACCTTTCAAATAGTCATATTTGGCGTCTTGATTTCAATCGTGAGGGGCTCAATCACTCCAACGTTTTTTATTTGAGACTTGGATTTTCGTTTAGATTTCCTCCTGCGTTCTTCGGTTTTGATACGATCTGGTCTTCAGTTGATAGAAGTGTTTTAGCAAGGGGCTTTGGCACCCAAATCCATCGGTTACATGCGTAATACCCTTGAGCACGTAATAACACTTTGGATATCCATCGTTGTGTTGTGCTGCCTCTCCACCATCGATACCTTCGTCTATAAGGCTTAGGCTTCTTTTGTGGTTTTCTATGATATTTGTAAGTCCAAAGCCTATCCTTGGCATTATCTCCTGACCTTCTTGTTTCAAGCATGGCCTCGCTCACCAGTTCTCTCTATTCAACATACACTTGTATCAACTCTTTCAACAAGTCCTTGCTCTCATTACTAGGCTTACCTTGTATGTCAGAATGTTCCTTTTCTTTCCCTCGAGGTTTGATGAGGTCACCCTTGCTAAAGGTTGTGATTATCCTCATACTCGATAGTGTCAAGTGTATCCTCTGTGCTACATAAACAGTCTCACACTTTGTCGCCTTTTTGAAGGATCATCCTAGGAGGGTTTCCTTTCCACAATTTGCACTCTTTGGAGGTACATGGAATAGGATAGGCAAGCTTTCAATTTCAATAGTTACAAGGATTTTGCACTTCCCTATAAGTGCTTGTGGGTATCCCCCATAAGGACATAGAGTTGCATTAGTCGGTGTGAGCTCTGGTTGGCCTAGTAGGGTCCATGCTTCATAGGTCAAGATATTAAAATCAGCTTCTCCATTGATGAGAGCATCGACACTAGGCTCTCTTTTGCAGTGGGTTTGACCCTAAGATAAGCAAGCGATAGTATGTCTTCATCTGCTGGGTCTTGGCTTATAGATTCAAACCTTCTGATACATGCCCTTGAGTTCCTAACTACACAGGTAGATTTGGATTCTCTATTGATATCTTGGGTCGTCTGTGCAATGTTGTTCAAGGTGTATCTATCGTCAAGACTGTCATGTCTAGCCATCCTCATAGTAGCTTGATGTTCGTGCATTCTATTTTAACTAGATGCAATCCAGACACAACCTATACATGTTTTTATGGTATGGCCTTTTTGCCCTTGTTGGCTAGATTGGCCCATTGAGGTTTTAGGGTCTTTGTTTTGTCTTTGTTTGGGTATGGGCTTTTGGTTGTTGTTTTGTAAGTGAGAATCTATGCTTGTGCAGAGCCATTCTACACCAGGATCTAATTTGGATGACCTGTCAACGGCATGCGCTTTCTCTTCAACCTACTTAGGGGAGGTGTTGAGGGGGGCAGAGCCCCCTCTGCGGGGGTCCAAGGGGGAGGGGGGGGGGGGATAGTCCCCCCCCCCAGCCTGCATGGCCGTTACGCTAAATACCATGCGCGATTTGAAGGATCGTTCGCAGCTAGTTTTTGAGTTACTTGCTCTAGATTTCAGCTTGGTGATAGATTTATGATATGCTTTCGGCTCTATATGTTCTCTGGGTTGGTTTCAAGGCTTAGATGTATCAAATCTATATTCTATTCACCTATCCAATTTTGATAGTTTTCTATCTGATTTGGACATCCGAATTTAGGTTGGTCCGATCGACCGATCGACTGATCGGACGACAGTCTGAGTCCCAGTGGTCTGATTCAGGTGGTCCTGTTCGTCCGATTTTCGTGTGTTTGATTTTTGCGCATCTAATTCTGGGAATTGGATGCCTGATTTGACAAATGTCTGATTTTTGAGTGTCTGATTCTAGGAATCGGACGTATGAGTTGACAAGTGTTCGATTTTGGAGTGTACGATTCTAGCTAGTCTGATTTTGAGCTTCCGATTCTAGATAGTCTGATTTTCGTGCATCCATTTCTGGAATGTTCGATTTTCAAAATCGGTCAGGGTATGTCAGATCGAACAAGATAGGTTGGTCTGAGTCCAAAAATTGGACCGTCCGATTCTGGGAATCGGACCGTCGGAGTCCAATTCTGGGAATCGAACTCTGGTAATAGTGTCTAATTCCTGCGGACGAGTTTCAGGGATGACGAAAATCAACTTGATTCTAACGATTTTAGTTATGAGGGGTCACACAAACTTTCAAGATGTAAGTATAGACCCCTAATGAAGGATTTTATATACCTAGAATAGCAAATAAACTCCAAAATACAAATTGGCCAAGCAAATCAAACCCTCTTGCCCTGTTATGATAGCAGAAACCCCAATGCTTGTTTTTTTTCTTTTCTTTTTTGTTTTTTCCTACCCTGATGCATCCAAATCACAAAGCAAACACCTACTCTACTCCAACCTACTTTTCCAAATCCAAAAAACCAAAAACTTACTTGCTAAGGAGATTGAATACCTCTTCAAACTCCCTCGCTTCCTACCTATCTACCTCAAGCACCGGTTCGGAGAAAACCCTACTTCAATGCTCAATTTGGAGCGCGCAAATGCTCAAGGCTTGAATCTGTTGATCCCGGCAAACGAAACCAAAATGTAGAGGCAAGCACAAGCTCAACTGCCAAGACCCATGGATCGCTTATTGTTCAAGTGTTCCAAGCCGAGCACTAATGGCTACCTCTCACATAGCCAACACACTATCCATCTCTACGAGTGTAGTGAGCTTACCTCCATTCCTAATCTAGTGGCCTTCTCTCCCGAGCACTTCGATAGCTCCACAATCCAAGTGCAAATTCAAGCAAGCTCCACCCTCCAAGCTCCATTGCCACGAGCAAGAGAAAAGAAGAGAAGAAGAGAGGAGAAGATAGAGAGCTTCTCCACCACGGTCCCTCACCCTCACACACTCACTCACACTCTCATACTCTCACACTCCCTCTCTCAAGCACAAGCTTAAGCAAGCAAGAAGAAGAAGAAGAAGAGGAGGAGCAGAGCTACTTTTGGCCACACACAAGAATGAACTTCTCATTCGCTTTTCAACTTTATATACAAAACCCTAAATCCCTTTTGGGTGGTCATCCCCTTGTCCCCTTTTTTACATGGCTGACTGTGGCCTACGTCATTTTTCCCATTGTCCTCTTATCTTCTTAGCTTCCTTCTTACTGCCCATCTACCTTTACAATTTGCAAGGGTGAGAGCATGACACTCTTAAAATAAATCATGATGCGGCTTGCACTCTTTTACAAAAGTATTGACTTGCGCTTTTTCTTGTGTGCCTTTCTCCTTAATTTAGGACTTTTCTGCACTTCTTATATTTCCATATTTTTCTTAGCGTGTCTTTGTCTTCCATTTCACTTTTGCCTTGGCCTTGTCTTCTGCTTTATATTTTCTAAATTTTCCACATTGTTCGTCTAAGGGTTAACAAATAGACTACTTGAAGAAAAAGTCTACTTTTGCACTCAAGCATTTCAGTTTAGCAAGTATGTTGTCATTTTCTTCTGCTTGTAATTATTCTGAAAAGCACTAATGGTGAATATGGCTTCATGACAGGCACCCATCATGGCAGGCCAAGAAAAGGCTGAAATTTTACATTTTTTAGAAGAAGAGTAGGCAAAATATGGCCTTTTGATGGAAACACGGGCCTTTAACCAGCTTAAGTTTTGGCACGTCTTCAACCTAGAAGACGTGACCATTGAGGAACATGCCATTAGGGATATCATAGACCAATGCCATATGCAGAAATACATGGAAGCAATGAGCCAAGGAGTCGATTATACCCCCAGTGCATAATTTCTAAGAACTTTTAACAAGAACCATGGCACCGTCACCGTGCGAGAGGGGGAAGAGACTCGGTAAGTACAGATTGAGCTAACCCTAGACCTGGTGGAAAGGGCCCTGGGATTGGTCAATAAGGTGGAATGAAAACCAAAGAAAGATGTGTACACCATGCTGGGAGTGGACAAGGTGAAGGTCCATACCAATGATGGCATCAGCTTGGCAGCTATCCCCGACCCTGAGGTTCAACTCCAAGAAAAAATGGTACACATGTTGTTCTCTAGTCAGAGGTACAACACCATCATAAGCCGCATTAATGTTCCTTTGCTAGAGAGCTTTGCAGCACGATCACTAGATGAGGTGAATCTCAATGGTTTCGTGAGAAAGACCATCGAGACCTCGGCTAAGGCCCTGGCAATAAGAGGAGGGCCAGCACGATGAGAGTCCCTAGCTACTAAGGCCAGAAGGAAAGCCTCATCTTCTAAGGCCTCAACCGTTGGATTCGGTGGGGTCCTTACAGCCATTATTAGAGAAGCCTTGGGGCAAGGGCAAAGAGAAGGAGAAGAAGAAGGAGTTGGAGAAACACTAGTAAGATCACTGCTTCAACAAGAGCAACAGACGCAAACAAGTGAAGAGACAAAGAGTGATGATGAAGGGGAAGGAAAGCTGTAGACTAGCCAACAGAGACGCAGGGAGCAAAGGAGGAAAGCTTCACAGGGAATGATGGAAGAAGAAAGGAGGAAAAAAGAAAAAACAGATCTGTAAAGGGATCGCAGGGAGTCTAAAAAGGCCGAAGAAGAAAGAAAGAAGAAAGCAAAAGAAGAGGTAGAAAGGTGGAGAGAAGAATCGAGAAGGTCTGAGGAGAAGAGAAAAAGAAAGGCAACTGAAGAAGAGGCAAAGCTGAAAAGAAAAGAGGATGAGGATATGGTTTTAGCTATGCACCGATTCAATAGAGCAACTGAGCATGAGAGATGAGCTAGATACCATGAGCCCGCCAAGAGAGGAAGGGCCAAGCTCGAGCACCCATGTGCTGGAAATCACGCCACCTCCTCCAAAAGAAGGCAAGGGCAAGGAACTAATTATGCCCATTCCTACTCTCCTAGTACCAACCACACCCGTAGTCACAACCACCCAGGGCTCCATGCCTAAAGTAGACTCCAGCAATGTCTTAGCATGGGTGCAGTACCTTGTAGATAAGGAGAGGACCCAAGGGATTGGAAAGGGTACCCCAATGACAGGGACCAAGAGAGTGCAGTTGATGCCGAGTCTAGGCAAGATCCAAAGAGGCAGAAGGTGGAAGCCTCTACCACCTCCGCACCCACGACAGAGCTGTTGACTAAGGAGTATGATAAATATGTAAAACAGATGCTGCCGCAGTTGGAAAAAGCAAGGGAATAAAAAAAATAGCAACAACAAAGATTGAAGCTAAAAAGGAGGCCATGGTTGCATTCCAATTGGAGAAAACATGCCAAATAGCCATGGCCCAAAGGGAGATCAAATGAGCTCAAAGAATAGCTCTAGGCTAAGAATGAAGTGGAAGCCAAATGGCAAGCAAGACTGGATGAAGAAACCGAAGCCATATGGTGCTTGTGAAGACATAACGAAGAGATCGTAGGGCTTTATGAAGATTTGCAAGCTGAAATGGAAAAAATCACTAAAGCCACAAAAGAACTGGAGGCGTTGAGGGAGAAAAAAGCACGCAGGTATGAATAAGAGGTGGAAATTTCGACATAAGAGGCAGACTTGGCACAGGAAGAGCAACAGAATTTGAGAGGATAAATGGAAGATCAAGAATAGAGGCTGATAGTGCTAGCTCAGAGGCAGGGGGAAAGCCTTGAAGACATGAAGGGGAGAGCGGAAGAATGGGCCAATTAGAACGAAAGAAGAGTTAAAACCTTGGCAGACCATCTAGCTCAAGTGGAGAAAGACAAAGTATTGGCTAAAAGCAGAGCAGCTGCCGTCCACATGAGTTTCGAGGCCCAGCAACGCGCCTTTCTCAACACGCTACTTGATGTCACTCAAACAATAGAGGAAAGGAAGGCCATTGAAACAATCAAGAAGAAGCTTGGGATTGCACTCAAGGTCCTGAAGGCAAGTCTGCAGATGCTAGCGCACAACCAGTGGGAGTCCCAAAGAACAAAGAAAGTATTTGTTGCAAGCAGGCCTAACCCCACAAGAGGTGGATGCATTAGGGTTCACAGAAGGGGCGCAACAGGAAGCCCACCAGTAAGAGGAAGAGGATGGATTGAACTTCAATATGGGACCTCATGAAGAGGAATTAGTCCCCCCGCCTCCTTCTCTACCCCTAGAAGACTAGCAACCAATGGACACCTACGTCGAGAGGAGAGTAGCATTGAAAGAAAAGAGGAAATAGATGGTGGAGGAAGGTAGAAGAAGATTGAATGCTAGACCAGTAAAGGACCAACTGCACCCATTCCACCAACCTCAGATGAACTCCCAGTAAGCTTCCACGTAGATTTCATCACTTGCGAGCAACAGGAGAATGCATGGCATCCCTTTGATCTTAATTTCCACTTCCCCACCAACTTGTGCCAAGTCCTGCCCATGAAGGTGGTGGAAGAGGTGATTGCCATTGGAAGCATGCTAAGAGACAAATGGCTAAAGGAGAGAGAGTAGATGATGCCAGGAGGCATATTCCACGGTGGATTCCGTGAGGTTTTACGGTGGATTCCGTAAACTTAGATGACCGGGGCTCATACGCAAAGAGGATTCTTTGTGCGAGAAGTTGATGGGGACGCCTGTCCTTTTCGGGCGTTTCATTAATTTAGTGTGTACATGGGTGATTCCATAGCGGGTGATTCCGCAAAATGCATATTAAATTAATAAACGTTTATGAGTTTAGAGTGCGCACTCGTAATAAATTAAGGTTAGGATTTATTTCTAACCGGTTGATTTATTTATGTAGCTGAAGACTGCTAGGTATTCACTTTTGTCGGTTTAATTGTGTTATTTTACTAACGATTGTGAATGCTTCAGTTGATGTGTAGAGATAGCAGCAGTGGCGGAGGAAAGCATTGGAGTCTAGCGGGTTTTCGACCTTTGGACTATATTTTGATAGGCGCCACGCCTATATTTTGTTATGTCTATAGAGACATTGATTATTTATTATTATTTTGTATGCGCTTATGCGCCTGGATATGTCATTTCTATTTGGACATTGAGATTGGGCGTGCCAAACTCTATGGGCACCGTCCATTAGCTTTATTTTCCTATTTTTGGTAGAAAGCAAACTCAAAAGCTAAAAGCTTGTCATATTTTTGTAATTGGGCTATTTTTGAGCATAAAGATTGGAAATATACATTAAATACATGCTTTGTGAAGCGCTCACACAAGGCATGGGGGAGATTGAACCCAATTTGTCTCTTGTCTCATGTCGTGCTTGCTTTTACATGGGTTTTTGTGCTAAAAAGTAGAGTACTTTGTTCTTGGGGACCTTCCGGGATTCACCACGTGAGCTATCTGCGACCGATCTGCGCACCAGTGGTATCAGAGCGGAGCAGAGATCAAGGGCTTCCAATCGCTACCAATCTCGGGCGAAGGCGGAGCTCCAGGAACAAACGGCCTCTACAGTCAATCTCGTCGCGAACCGTCGATACAGGCAGACTTCTGGCGATCAAGAACCCCTGTTTCCACTGTCAGATCGCGAAGGACCAATCTCTGTCGGCAGAGGACCACTCATACATGTTCTTCATCAAGTCGTTGCAAACAGAGATAAGATTTCTTCTTAATCAAGTTTAGTATGACCTTAAAGCTTAATCTTAAGCTTAAGAAGCTTATAAAGCTTCAAATCGTCAAGTCGACTTGCAAGAGGAGAAGCCCGAAAATTCCGCGTGGGAAAAACCGCCCCCCCCCCCCCCCTTCACGAAAAAACGGCGGCCTGATTCTTCCCCATTACTCCCTCTAAATCTTTAAGTTAAAGCTTAAACCACTAAGCTTCCTTCAAGTCACACAATCCTCTGCAAGTCACACTGGCCAAACAAAGTCAGTAACTCCGGGTCCTGCACACCAGAAGTCAAGTTCAGTAAGTCACTTGGAATCAAGTTCTGCAAGTCGGCCTAAGTCCAGCAAGTCCACAACCCTGCGTCTGTTAAGTCTGCAACTCTGCAAGTCAGATTAAATCAGAACTGACTAGTGCTTAAAACTCATAGAAGACTTGTTCGTATGCAAAAACTCTGAACTGGAAAGTTGTTCGCAGCAAGCTGTTTTACCTATCTACAAGTTCGTTGAAGTACTTTCAGCAAACAGAGACAGAAATATTGCAGAATTTCTAAAAATTGAAGAAGAAAATACCAAAAATACATAGCCTTGTAACCCCAAATTTGAGCTACGCTCATCCCACTAACTGATTTTGAGTGAGAAAGGTTTGTTGAGTTTTACAGGATGACTACCCCACATATGGATGATCCTATGGCTGAAGACGATCTACCCGAGCCTACCATGGAACAAAAGCTGGATCTTATCATGCTGCAATTGGAAGAAGAGCGAAGAGCTAGGCAAGCCTTGCAAGCGCAATTGACAAAGCTACAAGGAGCGTCCACTGACAAAGAAGAACCTCAAGCTGAAGATTTGATTCGCCGTACCATCGACGCCACTCTTGAAGCACAAACCATTCGCAAGGAATCCAAGATAAGTAAACGAAGTTTCAAGTTTCGCACTTTCAATGGCATAAGAGAAGGAAAGACTGTTTTATCATTCATTAGCCAGTTTGATGACTATTTCCATGAGGAAACTTATCCCGAGAAAGATAAAATCAAGTGTGTTACTAATCATCTGATAGATAGAGCATCACTTTGATGGACTGTAGTCCGCAAGAGCATAGAATGTCCTGCTACATGGGAAGATTTCAAGAAGAAGTTCATGCAAAATTTCCTTCCACCGCAATTTCATGAGAAGGCTATCAAGCAATGGGATTTACTTCAACAGCGCGATCGTGAGCCTATTCCACAGTATACAGAGCGTTTTTGGAATGCACTCCTACAGCTACGCATGCTTGAAGACGTACTAGAGACGACACATAAGCGGAAGTACATGTCTGGACTTCTTGGACATTATTACGCTGAGGTGAATATGTTCAAGCCTGCTACCCTTGAAGATGCCATCTCCTTAGCTCACGACACTGAAGATAAGTTACGCGGAAGAGATCGACGACCACAGCCATTCCAAGTAAACGGTAATTATGGATCTAAACAATTCAATTCCAATTTCAGAAGGTTTAATCCAGGTCGTTTCTCATCACCATCTTTCCGCAAGAATTGGCCTGAACCACCTGCATTACCATCCACTGTCAATCCAAATCCTAAGCCTATTTCACAAGCAAATCCAAATATACCCAGACTCCCAGCCATTGCAAATAATGTGACCAAAGTCAAGCCCATCGTATGCTACAAGTGTCACCAGCCAGGGCATCTCGCAGCAAATTGTCATTCAAAGAAGCCACCAGCACATATCAACTACCTTGGAGCTATGGACGAAGAAGAGCATGAGGATATGCCAGATTTCACTGAAGATGAAGATGATCCTACTACTACTTCCGACACTTTACCAGGTATGCCTACTTTACATTCATTGTTGACTATGAAATGTATGGTGCATGGAAAAGAAAGAACTATATTGCATGATGATGGTAGTACGCATGACTTTATTTCAGCAAAATTGGTAAAGGAATTGAAATTGCATACTGTACCTACGCACTATCGCATAAAAGCTGCATTTTTAGGCACTAGGTACAATGGCACACAAGAAGTTCAAGATTTAGAAATTCAAATTGGTCCATATATTGAAAGAAGAAATTTCTTAGTTGTCCCATTACAGTCTAGCGACATTATTCTAGGAATGCCATGGAGACACCAACATAATCCCAATATAGATTATTCCACACACACAATGAATATTAATTTTCAAGGAAAATCTATTACATTATTTGGTATGCATGCATCCCATATGTTTCCACTGCTTTCGCATACTCAAGCAAAACGTGCACTACGCAAGAATACTAAATCATATCTCATTTGGGTGAATGAATTACACGCAAAAGAAAATCATATGCACCCTAGGCATAAGGAATTTCTTGCATATTTTAAGGACTGTTTTGCAGAAGACCTACCACCAGGTTTACCTCCATCACGTCCAGAAGACCATAAGATTGACCTAATACCTGGCACACAACCACCTTGCAAAGCCCCATATAGGCACAATCAAATAGAGCAAAAAGAAATCCAGAGTCAAGTTGAAGAATTACTAAATAGAGGCTTAATTCGACCTAGCAGTTCTCCATTCGGTGCACCTGTGCTCTTAGTCAAGAAAAAGAATAATACTTATCGGATGTGTATTGACTACCGAGCATTAAACAAGATCACTGTAAAGAATAGGTATCCTATACCTAGAGTTGATGACCTTATGGACAAACTGCAAGGATCTTCTATATTTAGTAAAATTGACCTTAAGTCTGGATATCATCAGGTGAGGTTAGATAGATCCGACATATTTAAGACTGCATTCAGGACACAGTTTGGCCATTACGAATTCTTAGTTATGCCATTTGGATTAACTAATGCACCTGCTACTTTCAGTAGAATGATGAACCGTATTTTTCTAAAATATCAATATTGTGTGATTGTTTTCTTTGATGATATTTTAGTGTTCAGTCAAAGTGAAAAAGAGCATTATGAGCATTTATCATTAGTTTTTCAATTACTGAAAGAAAATCAATTGTTTGCAAATCCTGACAAGAGTGAATTCTTTAAGACAGAAATAGAATATCTAGGTCATATTGTATCAAAAGAAGGAATAAAAGTTGACCCTAAGAAAATTGATGCAATATTGCATTGGCCTATTCCTAAAAATGTACATGAATTACGCTCATTCCTTGGTCTTGCTAGTTTCTATAGGAAGTTTGTACGTAATTTCTCCTTACTTGCTTTACCACTGACCAAACTTCTTAAGAAAGGCATTGTTTACCAATGGACTGAAAATCAGCAGAAATCCTTTGATTTACTCAAACGTGCATTGACCAATGCCCCTGTTCTACAGTTGCCTGACTTTAACAGACCATTCTTTTTAGTTGTGACCGATGCTAGCGGATCAGGAATAGGAGCCATGCTAATGCAAGATAACCATCCAATAGCATATTCTAGTTCTAAGCTGAAACCCTCTGAGCTCAAATATTCCACTTATGACAAGGAACTCTTAGCAGTTGTCCAAGCATTAAAACAATGGAAGCATTATTTAATGGGTTCAGAATTCATGATAAAGACCGATCAGCAAAGCATTAGACATCTACTTAGCCAACCCCAAATTTCTGACCGTCATATCAAATGGGCTTCATTCATTCAAAGTTTCCATCCTATCATTCAATACCAACCTGGAAAAGAAAATGTAGTTGCTGATGCATTAAGTAGAAGACCTGCAATTCACAACATTTCTATCATATCTTTTGATTCTTTGATTGCTATGAAAGACACATATCACCAGGATATTACTTTTCATTCTGATTGGCACAAATTAGTTCAAAATAATTTCATTCCTATTGATTCATTATCATATAATGATGGATTCATGTTCTTTGAAAAGAGACTGTGTGTTACTATTCCATTCCGATCTTTTGTTTTGAATGAAATTCATTGTCCCCCATATCAAGGTCATAGAGGTATCATCTCTACATTACGCATGTTAACTGAAGATTTTTATTGGCCGCATATGGATGCAGATGTATCTAATTTTGTTTCTGAATGTCTGATTTGTCAAAGAATAAAGAGACATCATGGTAAACAGTATGGATTATTAATGCCTTTATCTATTCCATCTAAACCTTGGGAACATATATCTATGGATTTCATTACTGGCTTACCAAATACTAAATCTAACCATGACATGATTTGGACAATTGTAGATAGATTTAGTAAGCAAGCATATTTCATTGCATGTAAGAAAACTTTAACAGCATCACAAGCAGCACAGTTATTTTTGAAAACTGTCTTTACTAACCATGGATTGCCGAAAGTGATTATTTCAGATAGAGATTCTAGATTTTGTAATAATTTTTGGATTACACTGTTTGCAAATCTAGGCACAAAGATTGATTTCTCATCTGCATTTCATCCAGAAACAAATGGACAAACAGAAGCCACAAATAGCACCATTCTAGATCTTTTACGTGCATACACTATCTCTAAACCTCAGACATGGGATACTCATTTACATTTATTACAGTTTGCATATAACAATACACCGCACACATCTACAAAGAAAGCACCTTTTGAAGTTATTTATGGATATAGATTATCTACACCTGTTGCCTCTTTGTCTAATAAAATACAAAGTGCCGATGATATTGCTGCTATGCATAACACTATTTTTGATGAAGTAAAGGATATGATTGCTAAAGCCCAACAATCATATACCAAACAAGCCAACAAGAAAAGACAAGCCATGAATTTCAAAGTTGATGATTATGTTTGGCTTAGAATAGAAAAGCGTAGACTGCAAAGTGTAGATAGACATCCAGTTGTCAAATTAGCTCCTAGATTCTACGGACCATTTAGAATCATTCACAAGATTAATGACAATGCATTCAAGCTAGAACTGCCATCCCATTGGAAAATTCATAATACATTTCATATTAGTTTATTGAGACCATTTAAAGGCCAATTACCTATCCACCCTGTCTATGAAAACCCACCTTTACTAGAAGAAGAGACTGAAATACTCGAACCAGAAGCCATCATAGATACTGACTACATGACCACTAGAACTGGCCGAAGGTATTCTAGATATCTAGTAAAATTTAAGAACCATCCTGTAGAGGAAGCACAATGGATGCACGCTAGAGACCTAAATGCTTTCCCCACTCTGTTAGTTCCACATTGAGCTAATAGCAATTGAGGTCAATTGCTATCCCACCCCGGGGGTATGATGCCAGGAGGCATATTCCACGGTGGATTCCGTGAGGTTTTACGGTGGATTCCGTAAACTTAGATGACCGGGGCTCATACGCAAAGAGGATTCTTTGTGCGAGAAGTTGATGGGGACGCCTGTCCTTTTCGGGCGTTTCATTAATTTAGTGTGTACATGGGTGATTCCATAGCGGGTGATTCCGCAAAATGCATATTAAATTAATAAACGTTTATGAGTTTAGAGTGCGCACTCGTAATAAATTAAGGTTAGGATTTATTTCTAACCGGTTGATTTATTTATGTAGCTGAAGACTGCTAGGTATTCACTTTTGTCGGTTTAATTGTGTTATTTTACTAACGATTGTGAATGCTTCAGTTGATGTGTAGAGATAGCAGCAGTGGCGGAGGAAAGCATTGGAGTCTAGCGGGTTTTCGACCTTTGGACTATATTTTGATAGGCGTCACGCCTATATTTTGTTATGTCTATAGAGACATTGATTATTTATTATTATTTTGTATGCGCTTATGCGCCTGGATATGTCATTTCTATTTGGACATTGAGATTGGGCGTGCCAAACTCTATGGGCACCGTCCATTAGCTTTATTTTCCTATTTTTGGTAGAAAGCAAACTCAAAAGCTAAAAGCTTGTCATATTTTTGTAATTGGGCTATTTTTGAGCATAAAGATTGGAAATATACATTAAATACATGCTTTGTGAAGCGCTCACACAAGGCATGGGGGAGATTGAACCCAATTTGTCTCTTGTCTCATGTCGTGCTTGCTTTTACATGGGTTTTTGTGCTAAAAAGTAGAGTACTTTGTTCTTGGGGACCTTCTGGGATTCACCACGTGAGCTATCTGCGACCGATCTGCGCACCAGTAGAACCCCACCCTCTCGCCCATTAAGGATGTGAAATTTTGGCAGGACAAGGTTTTTGAGGTCCTGAGATCAGTGCCGCGGGCTATGAGTGCCAATCTACATGGAGAAGGCGCCTCTGTGACATAAATATGGACACTTGGGTGGCTTTCTACAACACCCTCCCATTCAAACGCAATAACTCGATATTCATGCCATATCCTCGAAGAATGAGAATGGATTTTGACCCAAATGTCCACGGCTGGTACGACTTTCCCGTGATCTACAACGTGAATTGTACCACGCTGGAGGAGACCCTTACCTTCACCCTAGAAAATTTGGGTGACTCTCTAGTCTATTTTGTAGATAAGTTCTCCTTGTGCCCCAACCCTGCATTCATTACTACCTGTAATTACCTTAGGCTACTTAGGCAAAATCCCACCCCACAAGAGCGCAACCTTCCACCCCTTTTCTTTGATCCCAACGCCATAAACAGTTGCGCCATGGCTCGACTAATAATGCGCATCGCTTTTCTCCCCTCATTTTGTTTATCCCTTCTAGAAGATATGAATGATAGTCATTTTGTGCATTGCAATTATCCATTTCTCTCTACCACCACTCTATAAGTCCGCTTGAACCTCAAAGGGTACTTGCAGAGTTGGCAATTCCTAAATAAGTCTCTTAGGCCCCCTTCTCCACCCCACTCGGACGACGAAGCTTAGCTCTTGTCCTGCCTATGTGAAAAAAAAGAGAGAGAAGAAGAATAAGAAAGGAAAGAAGATAAAAGAAAATTTAAAAAATGAGAAAGAGAAATAAATAAATAAAGAAAAAGGAAGCAAAGATGAAAAGCGAAGAAATCGCAACGAACAGCAATTTACCCCACATAGGCCATAGTCGCTGCACCTAGGGGTTCTCAAGTTAGGTACGTCTGGTGGCTTCGGTCGATTGGCTCCATCCCTAATACCCTAGCCTCATTTTGATTCCCCACTTCACGCTTAAGACACATCAAGATCATGACATACCTAGGGAGGTAATACTCGCCTATGGTTAGATGTGTCACCCTAAGCTACATGCACTGCACCTCCCTTACCCACAAATCGGGTCCTCAAGTGTGGGGCAACACCCAGGCTTCGACCCGACTCCTAGTCCCACATAGCACCAGCACAATGCACCACACGACAAAGCAAGCACACCCCCAGGTAGTACACATTCTTTTCTTTTCAGGTACAAACAAAGGCTCTAGCCCCCAATTTCGAAGGCCCCATCATCCATGCAATGTGCTCCTAGCTTCCATCACCTTAATTGGGTGATCCGTTTCTTCCCAAGACCGATTCCCCAAGACCCCATCATCTTTGACTCACACATCCATCCTTTGTAATCATCGCACCTTCATCAACTCAAAACCACAAGTGCCCTGGAACTAGACCCCGCCTAAGAGAGGGGTCATCTCATGTGACAATGTCACCAAGTAGACAAAACAAGGCAGAGGCAGACCAGGCCAGCCCCAGTCAAAAAGTGAATCAAGAAGCTCATTTGGAACAATGCAGGAGAAAACAACCGCGGAGGGCAAAAAGACAGATCCATCCAACACCATCGTCAATTTCAAAGATGGATTCGTCCACCCGCCATTCTCCAAGCACGGATCCATCCAACACTATCTTAAATTTCAAAGACCGATCTGCCTGTCAGCCACTTTCCAAATAGGAATCCGTTCAACATGATATTGAATTTCAAAGGACTGATCTGCCCACCGTTAGTGTCGCAATGGGACCATCCCCCACACCACCTCGAATTTCAAAGGCCGGTCCACCCAACCCTAACCCCTGCAAGGGCTTGTATACAAACTCAAAAAAACCATCTGTCAAATACATCCATCCCCCCTTCCAACCACTACACATCAATGCCATGGGACTGGCACTAAACTAGGAGGGGGCTAATGTTAACCTAAGCATAAGAAGAAAGCAGAAAAAGTGGAAAAGCGCAAGTTGGGTCACCTAAAAGAGGTAGCCTAGGAAGGAATCTAATGCATCGGAAGATGCACGATAGAAAATGGCTAAAAGCACAAGGGCGGCCTCTAAAATCAAGTCAAAGGCAAAAGCACATTTTTAAATGCGAGGCGCCCCTAAAAATGTTGTAAAAGAGCGTTAGCTCCATCCTGTGCAAATAGAAGGCAAATTGAAGGCGCATAGGTAAGAGAGAAGGCAAATAGAAGGCGCCAAAAGGAAATTAAAAAAAGACCTTACCACAATGGCCGATCATGTAAAAAAGAGGGATAAGGGGATGACCGCCCAAAAAGGGATTTAGGGTTTTGTATATAAAGTTGAAAAGTGAATGAAGAGCTCATTCTTTGGTGTGTGGCAAAGTCGACTCGTCTTCTTCTCTCATTCTCTTCTCTTGCTTGCTTACTTGTGAGTGCTTGAGGAAGGGAGTGTGAGTGAGTGTGTGAGGGTGAGGGATCTTGGAGGTAAAGCCCTCCACCATCTCCTCTCTTCTTCTTCGCTTCTTTTCTCTTCTCTCGTCTCACGCATGGCTATGGAGGATGGAGCTTGGAGGAAGAGGCTTGAGGATGCTTGAGCTTGCATCACGAATCGTGGAGCTATCGGAGTTTTTGAGAGAGGAAGCAACTCAATCGGGCATCAAGGTAAGCTCAATACACTTGTAGAGAGGGATAGTGCGTCGGCTATGTGAGAGGTAGCCATTAGTGCTTGCTTGAAACACTTGAAGGAATAAGCGATCCATGGGTCTTGGCGATTGAGCGAGAGCTCACTTTACAACCCCTATGGGTGCTACTCCAAGAGATACTACCCTGCAAGTATGCCAAATGTATAGGGATCTATTGGTTATGCCCAAGAGCATAGTCATAGGTGGGAGAGGCCACATCTTAGACATACCCCAGTAGGATAGGTATACCTCGTAGATGACAGACAAGTGTTGTGATCATGAATGATGAGGAGAGCAGGGTGATGTCTCGCACGAGAGAGAGTACTAACAAATATTTAGGCACAACATTCTGGATCATCGGAAGAATATGTCGAAGGGAAGCAAGGACTATGTAGTGGCATTTTCGCATGAGGAATTTCTAGCACTTATGATGGCAAAGAGGTTTTCTACTTGGTGGATGATGGGATATATGTGTGCATACATGTCACATAGATGATAAAACGCACATAAGGCAATGAAGAGTGGCACCTCAAAGCTTGAGTGGCTAGATGCAAACGAGACTCGGGGAGGAGGCCATAGATGCTCTAGGATGATGGGCGGAAGTAGTAGGAGGTAGTGAGGGCATGATTGGAGGCAAGGGTCATGCATCATCTGGGGAGTGGTGGCCACATGACTTATTTCGATGACTTTGTAAATTTTCTTTTGGTTCTTGTCGCTTTCTTATTTGAAATATTACTTGCACTAACAACCTTAATTCTAACAATGCTATTCTGTTTTCTTTGCAGCACTCTATCACAAATCGTGATCCCATAGGTTTGGAAACTCAATATGTAGAGAGGCACAATCTCACTGCACTTATCGATAGATTGTATGCTCCTTTATAGATAACGAGGATCTATAGCATGTGCTTGGATTCGTGGAGTGCACACATATCATTTTCTTTTTTGGTCCTGTGATCCGTGCAGGCTTCTTCCATGTAACATTCCTTAGATATACTTATAATCCTTTGTTATATAAAATTGCACTTTGCGATACTTACAAATAGATTTTCATGTTTGTTTTGGCTCTCCTCTCCATGGTTCTATGTAATTTTATGAGTTGTCATCACCAATCTTGTACTTATTTTATGAGTTATCAATCTTGTGATTTTAAGTAGTTTTTGAGCCTGTCTTACTGACAATTGCATATCCAATATGCAATTACTTCATAGAATATTATCTAGCATATGGTGTTGTGGGTGGTGCCCTCCCACTATTTTTTTCTCTATAACCATCGCTATCTCAGTCGCTATTTTTGTAGCAAAGTGTCATTATCTGCACCGCTATTAACATCACAAATATGCTATTTGCGACGAATTTGTAGAGACGCTTATATTGACGTGTTTAGCAATGACGGGGGTAATTTTTTTAATGAATATTTGCATCACTTTGAATGTCGATATGTGGCATGTATCTTATAATGTTACAAAAAATTAATAGATATTTTGTTTGATATTTCTTTATAAATATAATCTTAAAAACTGTAAGATTTACTCAAAACTAAGGTATATTTTTAATCATATTTTATAAATGATTAAAAGCCATTCATACATGCGTACTAATAATTTAGAAAAAATCAAGATGTTAGCATTTTTACATGAAGCATTAGCTTAACATTAAAAATAATACATAAATAATTTATTAAATTTTTAACACATATCCTAAATTATTGTTATTCATTTTAAAAAATGTTATTGAAGCACCTAAATTGACATAACAAATTATAGATTAATCCTCTTGTGATCAATGGAATAATTTTTAAATGATGAAAGGATGTATTAAATTAATACGTAGAAATTATTCTAGCACTTTAGAGATTAAATAGATGAATATCAAACGTTACCTTCCATAATTAAGTAGTAGATACATTATATTTTTGCTTCATGCTTTAATAGCTCATGCATATTGTGGTTGAGTAAGAAGTAACCCACTATAGTCGCTTCTAGTTGTTTGTGAAGTCGAGCAAATTGCAACTTTTATAGCTACAATTAAGTATGTTTAGCTCAAATGCCTTTTGGCTAATTTTTGCTTCATGCTTTAATAGCTCATGCATATTGTGGTTGAGTAAGAAGTAACCCACTATAGTCGCTTCTAGTTGTTTGTGAAGTCGAGCAAATTGCAACTTTTATACCTACAATTAAGTATGTTTAGCTCAAATGCCTTTTGGCTAATTTGGATATTAGATAGTCATCTACCAATGACCACCATCTTCATTGACAATTAGAGCTCATTACTAGCTACACAAAATCTAGTGCTCCATATATATACTAAGCATATTGAGGTGTATTATTATTATATCAAGAAGAGACTCTACGTAGGAGAGATTAGCTTGGCCTGTGTGCCAACACAAGATAGTCATATAGATCTTTTGACAAAGGCTATGCCTCATGAGAAGTTTGAAGCTTTTTGTAATGCTTTGGGTTTACTTCCTTTATATATTGATCTAGTCCATCAAGCTTGACACTTCCCTATATATAAGACTCTTGTACACCACATCACTCTTAAGAAGGATTGGCTACCATATTTTAGTAGTAAGGTGTGTGAACACACTGAAGATTGTTAGGGTACTTTTTCTCTCTTTAGGAGGTTTCTTTTTCCTTAGCCTTGTGTAATGCCTATTCACTTTAGGGGACACTAAATCTTGTAAATCTTCTCTATTCATACCTCTCAATACGCTTGGGTTCTACTCTCTTGAGCTTCTTTTTCTCCTCCAACTTGTGTATTTGCATTTGTGCAATCCTAACTTCAACACATATAATACTTTTTGACAAGTGCTTGCCATAATCTTGATCTCTACCTCAAAGAGAAAATGCTATCTAGGAAAATAAAGATATATAAAGCACTCTGATAATTGAATGTTGTAGGGTGACAATCCAATAGAGTAGAGAATAGATGAATATTGTCAAACTCTTAGCCCCTTAGACCAAACAACACAGTCTCCAATTCCATTAGCTTGCAATCAAATGAGAATTCAAATAGCCCTTATTGATAAAATTATAGCAAGCTAAGCTACAACGAGCTTCGAAAGTAGCATGAAACAAAACTTGAGATAACAAAGTCATAATAACTAGCACATATACTTTGTAGGGAGATAGACAACAACTTTATGATCTTTCTTGAAGAAGATAATATAGCTTCTCCCTTTGAAAATTAAATATTCTCTATAAGCTAGTGGCCATGGCATAGAATTATGCGATTGACTTGAAGGAATATCCTTTGACATAAGAGGCATGTCTCTTAATCCATAGATATACATTTGGTCTTCTCAAGTTTTTTCTTTGTTGCATCTCAGAAGTCAAAATTTGCCCCTTATTTCTTCTCTCTTCCAAATAGAGAGAAGGAAGGTATAGAAACTCTAGACGAGATAATCATGATTGTGGATTCAAAATTTCTTATGTTCACAAGAAACAGAACCTCAAAATACTATTCATAATAACTAAAATTTAAAAAACTTATGAAATTTGTGCAAGAAACCTCCCTTTAAGTTATAAAACTTATGCTAAGACCTGCCAACTCCAGTGGTAGTGAAAAGGTGTGTTAAACCTAAGATCAAGGGTTCTATTTTCACATATAGTAGTATAGGTGCCTTATACAAGGTAAAAAAGTGATTATGCCTCCATGTGGCTTGTTGCCAAGATGGACGTCGTAGTGGAACCATGTATTGAGTTGGTAGACAAGGGTTAGGCCACCATACAAGTTTCCATGTAAGCCCTAATTTAATTAATACTTTTGCACCTAAGTGATAGAACTTACAGAAATGAATTAGGTTCTAACTCTTGCTTTTTGTCCCATCCATAAAAAAAAGCAATTCTTAAGTGTGGACTAGGCACTCTGCACCTAGATTCTCCTAGGGCTTTGCACTGATATTAGGCTAGTGCTTCGCACAAGTTTTAGATTGTTGCTATGCATCAATGTTAGTATTTGTCATGCACTTCCAAGGTAACATTCTAGAGATGAGATTAACCCTATGCATATAGTCTATGGCTAAACTATTTTCATGTGATGGATGTTTAGGCACACATGATATATATTGAGAGAGAGAGAGAGAGAGAGAGAGTTAAGGGTGAATGGCTAGGTCTAATATGTACAAACACAATTTTATATATATATATATATATATATATATATATATATATATATATATATATATATATATATAATGTTATATTAGCTATGACAATCACACATTTTTAATTATTATATATATAATATCATTAACGCTATAATAATAATATTTAATGTAATATATATGTATTAACATATAATACAATTTTATAATGTCAAATTAACATATATTATTTTAATAAGTATACATATGTAGACTATGTATATGTATATAATTATATGTGTGAGTGAATACATTATATCTAATTATATAATAATGCTATATATACATTACATAATCGTATTATATGTAGCATTATATAATTATGTATATATATGTAATTACATGTATATAAACACACATACATGCATGTACATATAAATATAATTGAAGCTATATAATTATATATTTATCATATTAAATTGTATAGTTATTATGTTTTATATAATAACATTTGTATATATGTATATATGTGTGTGTACGCGTGTGGGCACTGGGGAGAGAGGGAGAGAGAGAGATGTGTCGCAGGTTGCCACGCGGGCGGGCTGGCCGTGTGGCTGGGCGGCTCGGCATGCGGCCGAGGGGTGGCTACTCACGGTACGCAGAGCGCGACTTGCGGGGGTGGGGCGAGAGCCGCCATGTGGCATCCGCCTTGAACCTTCGCTCAATATACAAGATTGACAAGATTGAAGAGAGCCTTTTCTAATGTTGGATTTCCAGGAGAGGAGTCAGGACAGATTACTATTGAAATCTGAAGGAATGTCGTGAGTTATGTGGAATCTGGATTGTGCAATACAAATGTATGTATGACTCATGGGTGTGCATTTTTACGCTCAAAGCCTTAGAGGCTTAGAGCTGCCAAAAATCTGATAACGTCTTTCGAAAATTTATGATGGGAAGAATTTTGACAGGGAGAAAGGCAGGATAAAAGTGCAGCTTTTCGACCACGCTACGTCTGTTCAAGTTGTCCCTTCACCACTTCTGTCACTCTCCCTGCAGTCATTCTACCTCTCACGACAGGCTAAAGAAATACCACTGCAAAGAAGAACAAGACATGCGATGGCGGTGATATGTTGATTGTTGCAGGAGACAGAACACTGTTCCTGCTGAACAGTGCCTTGATCCAAGAAACCGATTTAGCAACACGGGCATACCTGAAGCAGAAGGTAGGCTTGTGAGCCACAGAGAATGGAGAGAGAGCTCTTACATGGTGTGATAGCCTTCAGCTAGCCTAGACTCGCAATACGTATAATGTTTGTGTCGGCGGCCTAGACTCGCAACATGTTTGTGTCATTGCAATTCCTGTTTCTTGGATAATGGGAGAACATCCGACAAACATGCGACGACGAGGATTTACTGTTTTTGAATGCCTATATTTAATTATTGAGTTGGTCAAGCTTTCAGACAGGATGGAATCTAGATACAGAAGCGTTGTCTGTTTGTGTCACTTGAAGCCGTTGCTCCGTAGGAAGATTGGGAAAAGATAATCTGAGGAAGCAAGCTGCAATCGCGTGAGTAGGTATGATCGAAGCTCTCGAATGACTCGCGGGGAAGAGAGAGATAGATAGATGTGCATTGTTCGTTTTGTTATTTGAAGCTGTTGCTCCGGAGAAGATTGAGAATTTGAAAGAAGAAGCAAAGCTGCAATCGTGTGAGTACGTATGATCGATGCTTTCAAGTTTCGAATGAGCGCGCAGGAGAGAGAGAGAGAGAGAGAGAGAGAGAGAGAGAGAGTGTGTGTGTGTGTGTGTGTGTGTGTGTTTTTTGAGTGCATGACTGTAGTCTGTCCGACTCTGTAGACTGTAACGGAAACGGAGCCTGTTGAGAGTGCGCCTGCTGTCTCTTCTCGTGTTGTGTGTAATTAGTATAAACTGAAAACTAGTTGTCTCAGTAGTCTCGTGCATTTTTAACTGACAATTGTTCTCTTTGTATCTCACACACACACACACACACACTATCTCTCTCTCTCTCTCTCTCTCTCTCGGTCTCGAGACTGCCTCAGATTCTTGACCCGTGAGTCTTTTCTGATGTGGTGTTTGCTGATATATCAATATGTATCTTTATATGCGCAGACTGCAGCAGAACTTATAAGGAAGACAAGAAAGAGAAAGCCGTGCTCCTCTTTGCTGCAAAATCCTCGGAGAAAGCGCCAAGCTAGTCACAAGCCTGATCATTGAGAAGAGTGCCCGTCTGTCCCTCTGCAGCCTCGTTGTTTTATTTTTGCAAATTGCGGGAAACTTTCGCTAAAAGCTATGCTGTGAGACAGAGAAAGAAAGGAAAGAAACCCGAAGGCTGTAGTGAAAAAGGAGAGAGAGAGAGAAAGAGAAAGAGGTTGTGCTCCTTCGCTTTCTTTGTATCACTCGCTCAGATTTGCTGCCTTCGGGGAGGGGGAGAGGTTGTGCTGATCATTCTTTGCTGCCTTTGCATTACTTGCTCAGTTTGATTTGTTGCCTTCGGTGGTACCAAAGTGGAGGGGAGTCAGGCATACACCTCGAGCCATAACACAGGCCATGGACTTGAAAGAATGGAGGATTAACAAGAAGAAGAAGAAGAAGAAAGGTCGCAAGTGCTGTCCGCGTGGAGCTGGCAACGAAAGCCTGAGGCACAACGTGCAACCATGGGAGCTGTAGCACCTTTGTTGCGCAATGGCAGTGGTGGAAAAAGCTTCCACATTCGGATGAATGTGGTAGCCGTAGCGCCTCCTTGGAAGACCTCAATGGTTTGCGCTTCCATGCTTGTGCTTCTTGCGCTCATCTCTCTCGCATCAGGCCCTCTTCTCGACCAGCTGGACGGATCGTCATCTTCTTCCATTGTTCGCCCCATCACACAGGTAAAACGAAAGAAAAAAGGACAAGTTTGTGTCTTTGTCTATGTCGTAGCTTTTGGTTACAGTTTGCAAAATATGCAACATTCTAGTGGAATCAAAATGAACGTGTCTTATTCTTGGATGTTTGCACTGTGTGCAGCTCCGAAAAGGAAACGCTCCAAGGATCCAGTCTAATCACAAATGGGTAAGTCTGTTCTCTTCTCTCAGCATAGAAGTTGTGGCGGACGTGGTTTAGCATGTTGAGGATGCCAGGTTGAATATGGTGTCTCTTGCTAGGCACTGGCGGCAGCCTTCTCACCCGAGAGCATATGGGCTTCTAAGCTCGCTAAATTCTATTACGGCTGCTGCTCTCCCTCGGACTCCTTCTCAAGTAAGTTATTTATCTTACAGCTTTCATCAAAGTCATTTCAGAGAATCCTAAGTTCAATCTCCAAATGGATTCCTCAGTAAAAGCAGACGACGCAGCGCAGAGCAATCCAAGGTCCGCCTGTTTTTTTTTTTGGGGGGGGGGGGACCGATTTCGGGAAGAATTCGACGAGACAGCTTTTTTAAATTCGAAGAAAGCATATTTATTGCGTGTGCCGTTTCCATTCGCTTTAGACTCTAGACTCTAGAGACTTCAGTAGACATCATTTTGAATAAACAGTGAAAATTGAAATGCCTCTACAGCGCTGCTGCGCTACCATAATTCCATTCTGACTTCTGCGTTATTGCGCACTTTCTCTTTTGAACTTTTCGCGAAGAAAGTGTATTGCGACTCGCGAGCGAGTTTTATTTTGCCGTTTAAAGGTGTACACCAGCCAATGTTGTAGCAAGTTCTTCGGCGTTTCCCGCAAAGCGATTTAACCCACTGTGGAAACTTTGTAGTTATAGTAGTGACACGCTAGATGGGCTTCGCACGGACGAGAAGAAACTTTACTCTATCCATTAAATGCTGCAAATCTTTTGCAGTCGCCAAACAAAAAGCAGGTAGGGTTTTGCGAACATTTGCTCTATTGGCTGTACTTGGGAGATGGATGGCTGTTTACAGAGTAGTGGGAACTAGCAAACTGAGCTTGTAAGAGGCTCTTCACATGGAGAAGCAGAACGATGCCTCCTGCATTAAATTCTCCAAAACTTTTCTGTTCGCTTGGCAAATGATGCCAAGAATTTGCAAACTATTGCTCTTTGGGGTACTGTATGGCCATGGAAGCTCTGTTGCAAAATTTGTGGTACACAGCAAACTCTTCCAGGTGCGAAGCCCCTCTAAGCCTCTCTTAAAACTTCTTAAGTTTTGAGTTCTTTTCACACATTAAGGCTGATTACACACCGGTGAAGACCCCTGCCCACCCTCACAACAATCCATGATTTTGTTTACCTATAGGGCGAGGTTGAAATCTTCAAAAAAGTGAGCTTCACCTAGTGGTTGGAGCTTGGTGACTCTCTTTATCGATTGGCAGATCAAACCTTATCGGGTGTATTTTATTTTTATTAATGAAGGTGATTGTATCTTTCCCACTTGGGTGTGCCTTTGCCCCTTGGGCGGGGGATATCTGCCATCCACGCATTCGCGTCATGCGCATTTTACGGATAAAACGAAAAGTTGACACATCGGCTTTAATGCTCCTGTATTTTGTTTGCTCATTTGGTTGTCTGAGCCTGTGTGTAACCCGTAGTCTCAAGATTCTCAATAGAACGGTGGAGTAAAACCATGTGCAAAATCTCTCGTGCTTGTTGAAATTTGGCAGAACACTCTAGTAGTTATAAAATCTTTTAACTTAAAAATTTGAAGGGACATGTATTTGCCATTTTTCTAACTAAAATTTTGTAAAGTTCAAGGTTTTAAACATTTTTAGTTTTTTGAAGGCTCTTTTGAAACTTTTACAATGCATTTTACACTAAAGTTTCCCTTGAATACTACTTTTTGATGGTTTTACTTGTGAAGTCAGGCTCACATGACACCTTTTTACATTTCATTTTTCTAGCACTCTAGGGCAAGGTAACTATGAAACATTTGACCCTTAAAATGTTTCCTCTTGAAACATTGCATCTTAACTTGAAACATTTCACCCTTGGAGCATTCTAAGTGAAATACCATGTGAAACAACAAAATATCATGTTTAAAATACAAGATGTTTGATAAATTTGTAATAGAAATCGTTCGTTTTTCTTAGAGTGGATTGGTTATGTGAAATGTTGCATATTGAAACGTTTTAGTAGTGAAACTTGTTTTCCATTTCAACCTTGGTGAAATGCATTTCATAGTTACCATGCTTCGAAGGCTTGCTAAACTTCAAGAAAGCTTAGTTAGCCTTACTTAATATGGCACTGCTATCCGTGGCACCAAGCAACTCCCCACTATGAAGATTACCCCCAAGGAACTTGCCTGTTGAAGTGCTGAGCACATAAACCACCTAGTTGTCGAAGTCTCTTAATTCACGCCTTGAGTTTGCTAGTTCCCATGAGACCCTTAGTTCCCATGTACTTGGATCTTGTTGAGGAACTACTAGTCAACAATTTTCTCCCTCAAATGCTCCCTATTTGAGAGAGAGAGAGAGAGAGAGAGAGAGAGAGAGAGAGAGAGAGAGAGAGAGAGAGAGAGAGAGAGAGAGAGAGAGAGAGAGAGAGAGAGAGAGTAGTGCGCGTGCGCGCGCGTGTGTGTGTGAATGAGAGCTATTGTGGTTGGGCCCTCCGTGCTTCATAAGGATTGGGCCTTTGGAAACCCCAAACTGCCAGATTTTGTGTAGCTATGTATATGAACATTGTTTTTCACTTTCTACGCTATTGGGGTTGTTGGCATGTATGGACAAGCCGAAACGTCTTCATTGTTTATATTACTTTTGGACTACATAGATATGTTGCTTGTATGAGAGGTCTCTTTCATTGGTTGATTGACATCTTTTAGCTAGTAGATGTTCCTCTTATATGGTTTTTTTCATTTCTTGTCAGTTATATAGGCTATTTGTAATTGTTATTGTACATTTGAACTAATATGATTACCTTTTATGGAAAAAAAGAGACACATCATGGAGTAACAAAGATAGAGGTGTTTTGTGGACTCTTGTAGTCTTCACATTCTCTTGAACTTGTGCGTGAACAAGTACCATACAGAATTAATTCAACCCTTCATTAGATGGCCAACCTATGAGTGAAAGCATCTAATGAAGCAAGCTTCAACTCTTGCTAGTTTAATATATGCAACCATCGGTGATTCATATCATAGTTGAGACTCTTAAAAAGGATGCTTCACATGCAAGGAATCAAAACAAATGACAAGTTTTTGTGCTCAAGGCTATGAAGCAAAGTCATAAAGCTAGAATGTTGTTTTCCATAGTTATTAAAATGAAACACATACTTATGGGGGCATAAACGATTGAGAAAGCTTGTGTATCTTAATTAACCATTGAGAGAGTTGTTAAAACAAAACCATTGAGAAACCTTGTGAAACTTCATAAATCATTGAGAGTGGGGCAAGGGTAACTCCACTATCATCGTGTTGCATGAGGTTACTATGGTGGAACTTGGGATTTCTTCCCCTTGCATCCCTTGCAACACTTTGAAGAAAAAAACCAAGGTGCTAAGAAAGGGCTAGTAGCAACTATGAATTGGCTTCAACCATGGCACGTGAAGACATTCCTTACCAATCGTAGGCCAATCAATTCTTGGGATTGCCATTAGAGCTTCAAAATGCTCTTTAAAGTAGTGGATGCTATAAGAGGGTTTTTTACAATGAGTTCGGGAGGCCAAAATTACAATATTTCTTGAAAATATCCCCTTTCGCATGGTGAGTTGGGGCAGGAATTCCATGAAAATAGGGAATTCTATTCCTATTGTGAAAATTTTGTTAAATAGCAAAAGTTATGAAATAAGCATGACGATTTCATTGTCATTGCATACAATAGGATGTCATAGACTTAATTTAGCATCCCTCTCTCACAAAGCATACACATCACTAAGCATTGATTGCATTGATAATCCTAGTTATTGTTAACAGCATGGGAAGGGGTTTCCAAACTTCATGCTATATGACATACAATAGAAAGTCATAGACTTAATTTAGCGTCCCTCTCTCACTGCTATGACATACACATCACTAATTGCATTGGTTATTCTAGTTACCGTTAATAGCACGGGAAGGTGTTTCCAAACTTCATGCTGTGTGTTTTGAAACTTTCATGCAACTCATTGTGAGAAACCTCTCTAACCTTGGGTTGACCTTATTGTGGCTTATCTATGTACAGTGTGTTTTTGGGTTGTAACACATTGGAGATGTGCTTTTGCTCTGTAAAATAAATGATACTTCCATGGGAAGGTGGCTCACTGGCTCTTTAAGCTATGGCTAGTTAGGGGACAACAAAACAGTTTTGAGTCGGTAATGATAGAGAAGAGAACTTTTGACACACAAAATCGAGTACAAGGGTTCTTTTAGAAGGCTTATGCGGAAGCTAGAAACTTACGAAATGCTTAGGGTCTTTATCCACATATAAAAGTCCCTTAGAGAATGTTAAAAGTACTTTTATAGCGCGTGAGAAAATGCACAATAATACCATCGCACAAAGAAATACCACTTTGGTTGATTCCGTCAAAGAAAATACCAGTTTAGTCGATTCCGTTAATGGAAATTTTGACGCTACAGCTATATTGCACTTGTGATTAATCATTTTATAAATTATATATACTTACACCCACGGATGAAATAGAAATTCGTGTAGCTACCTTCGTGTTATCAGCAACATCGACTTGAGCATCATTGAGAGTGAATCCTCGGTCTCCTCGGAAATTTCAACATGGCAGGATCATCATTAGTAAAGAAAACACGAACAATGCTAGGGACAGAACGCACAGTGGAACAAATGAGTGGGGTATAAATTGCAACACACAGTGAGGAAAGGAGACCGACGAGTGACCAAAACACCAATCCCAAGTTTCGGATTTATCTAGGTTTTGCCTTAGCCATGCTTGAATGTGCGCTCCCTTCAAGGGGAAGTCCTACTAGGATAGGCGATACGAGTGAGAGAATAACTCAACAAGTCAATGAACCGTCTAAAAAAAGTATATGTCCAAACAAGGAGTGGGCTCAGTCGATGGAGACGGCCTCCACACAATCCCGAAGTAGCATACCACCAAAGTTAGAACCATTGTAGAAGTCCCATTGCAAGAGTAGGGTGCAGTTGATGATGCATTACAAGAGTAGGGTGCACTAGATGGATGCAAGGATGTGCAAAAGTCCCTCTGCAAGGTAAGGTGAAGTTGATGGAGGCAAGGATGTGTAGAGTAGCTGAACAGATCCCTATTTGTAGACACATGAGCCAATCAATTGTATCAATGTGCTTAAGCACTCTGAGATGGCTCTCACGCACTTTTGAACACATTAATTTTGAAGCATTTAATGTCGGGTTTTAGAGTCTAGACACTTTTGGGGCATTTAATATTTGAGCTTTGGGATGTTTTAATTATGAGAAAAACAAGAGTAAAGTTAATTAATCCCACTAGCCCAAAACTTAGAGCCAAGAGAGATGCAAATAATAGCTCATTCAAGAGGTTTCATACCCAAGCAGCCAAGGCATTGGATAAAGGGTACACGTTGGCTTGTGAATGGCATACCAAGCCTCTGGCCAATGGCCAACCGAGACTATAGAGGCTATGAGAAAGCCCCTCTTTTGTTCCCTGAGAAGTCCCACCCTAAAGAAGCTAGGTATTTGATGAGTGGGTGCATGACGGCTTTCCCAAGAACCTACCAAGATTACAGAGGCTATGGTTATCTTCCCTTGTGAGTGGTGCAAAGTGATGCTAGGGTTTGCAATGAAAAATCACAAAATATACAAACACATCTAAAACACAAGAATTTAGACAAGATTGTTATAAACACAAAAACACAACACATAAACAAAGAAGAGAGAGAACTTTGAAGTGAATGTAAGATTGTATAGAATGCTCAAAGGCAGTGCAATGGAAGTAGTTGGAGATTGGTCTCCATTGGAGATGGATCTTGAGGTGTGTAACCATTAGTTGGAGCTGAATACATAGTAGTCAAGAAACGCGTTTCTTTGAATTTGAAACTTATGAAATGAGAGAAAAAAACGTGGGCGTGTTTTTTTTTTTTTTTGAATTGGAACTCAAAACATGGTTTTTTTGACAAAAACTATTGGGCATTGTTAAACATGATGATGATGATGTGTAATGACTCGTGAGGGCTTAAGATTTTCGACGAGAGATTGATTTTTTTGTGATTTTGTTTAGTTATTGGACTTTGTCAATCTAGTATCTATTCTTGTCTTGAGAGTTGAATATTGTACGATCTTAGTTTGATTTGTGAGTTATTTATGATGTATTATGATTCATTCTCGATTTTGACATTTTGTCAGTTTGTTTTCATCTTATTCTGTAATGGTCATCCCATGTATTCATCTTATTCTGTAATGAAATGGCTATTTTCACTTTAAACATGTATTCTATGATCTATCATTTAATGATTTATGATTTTTGTTATTTAAAAAATCATATTAAGTTTTTTTGTACTAATATCATACCGTATCTTATAAAATCATAAGGTACCATTTAGTACCGTATTTTATCGTACCGTACCGTATCATACCTTTCGTACCGTACCGTATCATACCTTTCGTACTTGACAACTATGGGTGCTATGATGACACAGTAGATGGAGACCTTCAAATAGCAGGGGATGGTATGCACTAGAGGCCTCTGGAGCAATAAACTGAAACCGTGGCTTCTAACATATCCATAAAAGTTCGAGCTTGATGCAGATAACATCACTTGAACAAATGTATCACTTGCGCTCCACTGTTTACAGCTAATGTAAACAAATGGGCCTAGCACAACCCTTCAGGGCTACAACCTCCTTTGGAAAAAAAAACAAGCGTGGCCCACCTTGAGTAGTAACCATAAGCATCTCAATTCTTTGCTCTATGTTACTACTGCATGACCTATAGCGGAAAGGTATATAGCTGGAAAGACATTGAAGATAGCGATGTTAGGCAAAGCTATCTTTATCATCTGCTCCTGATCAAGGTTAGAATTACTAGTCTTGAGTTGTTGCTGAACCCCTTTGAGTAGAAATACTTTTGTCTTCATGTTCCTTGAAATTAAGTCTGGTAAAATGACCTCTTGCAACTAATACGTTTTGAGTCCACAATGAGCTCAATCTTATAGTCCCCAAGCACTTTGATGTTTTCAAATGTCTCGCTTTACTCCAAACTTATCATTAATATATCCTCCAATTTTTTGTTTCTTTCATAGCACTTGCAATTTCTCTTTTGATGATAATCTCCTTTCGTTCTCTCGATTTTAGTTTCATACAATGTGACCTAGTAGAAATATGTTGTTGAAAATATATTTCGTGCCTAGTCATTCATAACATTGAAAAGAAATGCAAATTTGAGTCCATACAATGCAATCAAACAAGCGATGCTCCACGCAGAAAAAATGGATGCACTTGAAAAAATAGTGTCTAGCCTATCTACATGTGCCCGTACATCATGCAAAATGCAAACATATTTCCTTGATCATTTTAGATCCTTAACCTCACCTCTCATTATCGAGCAATGAAATATTGTACTCCGCTCCACCTACCCATAATCTCACATTTACTCAAGAAAAATAATGGTCCTCAGGATGTTGACTACATTAAACCAATCTATCTCACAACTGGCGGCATCTTTCATCACGACCCTTAAACTCACCCAATTACCTTTCCTACTCACCCAAAGGTTCCTATTTGAGTGATGAATATCCTAACACTTGTGTGTGCAAGAAACAATGAGTGCACAATAAAGGGTGCCTTCTCAAGTGCATATGCTTTCAAGATTTACTGCATATAGTTGGAGTGGGCCTTATGTTGTGCTAGTGCTCAAGGATGGTACAAAATGTACACCAACCCAATCCATGATATGGAAGTAATTGATAAAATCAAGAGACAATCCCCGAGTGCAACGTGCAATATGAAGAGCTCGTGAATCCACAATCCTCGTGATGTGTAAAAGTGACGACAAAAAACATACTTGCTCCAAGATTTTCAGCAGTTACTAGCAAACTCTAGCTTTAACCTGTCCAAACAAACTCCAATCTTGACCAAGGCTATCAAGTTTCCACACTCAAAAAATCCAAACAAAATAACAAAGACAATTCTTAAGCTAGACGAATACAAAAAATCAGCTACAAAATAACAAATTAAACAACCACACAATATCTTGACTACAAACAAATTGATCTACCTAAAGTTTTTCTGGGGGGTTTTCAATTTTCGTGAAAATGCTTGACAACGTATTCATATGGATCCGTACAAAAAAACATGCCTACTTTTGCCACTATCTTTGCCGTGTTCCGTCTGCACTTTAAACTGGCGTGTTTCGCCTGCATGGCACTTTGTGGGGGATGGGAAGCCTTGGATATCTCATCTCACCTCCTTTTCTTGCTATGCCTCCCCCCCCCCCCCGCCCCGCCAAGCCCTACTTGGATTCCATCTAGCTAGCAACCCTTTTTGACTGTTTTTTCCTTCTCTCGAGTCTCATCTACAAAAGGAGCTCCTCTTCTTTATACTTCCACACCAATTCAGTAAGCATTTGCCATTCTTATCTTCCTCTCTTGGGTCTTGAATTGATTTGTCATTTGTCATTTTTATCTCCCATCCCCTCTCTCTTATTCTTGCTATTTCAACTTTATCCCAACCCTTTGGTCTCTCCCTCTCTTTCAACTTTCAATTTTCAAGAGTCGAGACTCACACATCTCACTCTCCCCCGGGCCTCTCCATCCGTCATTGGCACCATGACTTGTGAGAAGCATGATGCCTTCAATTTGCATGCAATCCATGTGGAGAGGAACACAAAGAAGTCCAACTCCCACCATTGGACATGCAAGTATTGCGGGAAGTGCTATACAAGTGGTACAACTTGGCTTCTCCAACATCTTTCCAAGACGGGGGGGGGGGGGGGGAGGGGAGGGCGGGGGGGCAAGTTGCTCCATGCAAGGAGATTCCTCAAAACATCTGGAGATTCTTGCCAGGATGAGAGGGGGATTCACAAGAGGAGGAGGAAGTGTCTTATCAGTATCAACTCCTATGCCTACTAATGAGGAAGCATCGAATGTGGACGCATCTTCAACAATCGATGCGGGGGAAGGCCTCTACCATTGGTGGTGGAGACTCCACATCTGCATCTGACTACAGTAAAAGACAAAGAGTGGAGGCTCATGCGGCATTGGAGAGAAAATTCTCTCTCTCTCTCAAGCTTCAAGTCATGTGTATAGATTGGTTGCCTTTCTTAGAGAAAGACAATGACTTGCGGACATTGAAATTGCATGCATGGTGATTGAGTGCAATTTTGCATTTAATGTCCTAAAGCAAGAGCAATGGAAGAAGATGGTAAAAGCCATTGCCAATGTGGATCCATGTGAAGGATGGACTAGTGTCACATACAACAACATGATGATGAAAAAGATTGATGAAGAGAAGGAGAGGATTGATAGAGCCCTTGATCCTATTTGGGCCGCATGGATAAAATATGGTTGCTCCATTCTCACCAACGGATGGAGTGATTGTAAGAAACGAGGCATCATTAACATACTCCTCTCATATCCACTTGGCACTTGCTTTCTATGGGCCGTAGATATCAGTAAGAGGGTGAGGAAAATGAAGGGCGCATTTATCAACCGCTACATTTGACAAGCTATCATTGAGGTATACATTGCGTTTTAAATTTGTTTCACTTTCTTTCATTATGATAATTAATTTATGCATAACTATCTATCTCCCTATTCTAATATCTCTCTAATATCTATCTTGATTCTCTCTTTCCCACGGGCCCTAATTCCCATCTCTCTTCATTTTTGAATCTTGAAAGTTGAAACTTGAAAGGCTCAACTCTCTCTTTCTCTCTCTATCCTCCAAGTATTGTCAGTATACTTATTTGTAATTTATAAATTGTGGTTGAGATAGGCTCCTCAAATGTGGTGCAAGTTGTTCCCAACAATGCATTAAATTGTTGGCGCATAGGCCATTTTCTTGAGGCTTAGTTTTCCAAGATTGTGTAAACTCCATGTGCAAGTCATTGTTTAGACTTGCTCATGGAGAACATTGGGAAGCTTAAGTGGGTAAAGAGGGTGGTTTGCAAAGCTACATCTGTTGTCACCTTCTTCATGGTAAAGATAAAGGTGGTTGTGATGTATCGTGAGTATAGCACGCTGGAGTTGAAGAAGCCTTTTTCAACTCGCTTTGCTTAAATGTGGTTACTGTCTGAGTGTCTTTATGATGTGCGGTCCGCCTTGCGTCAGATAGTGATGTCTACTCTATGGAATGAGTGAGATGAGCATGAGACAGAGGAGGCTAAAGCCATGTAGCGCTTGTGTCTTAATGAGTAGTTTTGGCAGAAAGTTCATGCCGTTGTCATTGTCATGACTCCCTTTTATAGGGTGCTACGTATGAGTGATTGCGAGCAGTCCGCCATGAGCCTTCTCGTTCACTTCTTTAGAGCGGCATTGGTGGAGGCACGTGCTTGTACAACGATCATAGAGACACAACGCGCACATGTTTTAAAGATAGCAGAGAGGAGATGGGCATGGATGCATAAGCCCATCCATGGTTTTGCCACATTGGTACATCCAACCTACAAGTCGCCGGTGGTCATTGATGATAGAGAGCTCTGTGGAGAGCTCTATTTGGACGAACTTGCTTATTTGGCTCGTATGGTCCCTGTGGATGACCACAATGTAGTGCTGGAGGAGCTAAAATGCTATGCAGATCTGAGAGGGCATGTGGTTTTTGCTTCTCCCACTTGTTGGAGAAGAGGGTTACTTGTGAAGCCTTTATTTTGGTGGCAAAACTTTGGATACACATTGGAGATTCTTCAGTCCTTATCCATGAGGGTCCTTGCCTAGGATTGCTCTTTAGGTGCATGTGAGAGAAATTGGAGTGCCTATTCTTTCATTCATACGAAGATTCGCAATTGGCTTAGCAACCGATACTTAGAGCGGCTAGTCTATTGCCACACTAACTTATTCATGATGAGGGCTATGATGAGCATGGGTAGTTTGAAGCAAGTGAAGTTTAAACACTTAACTATAGAATTTATTATTTTAAACTTTGAACTTTGAAGTTTATACTTTATAATTTAAACTTTAGTATTTACAATCTTATGTGCATTGTTTAGGTAAATGTTGATACATTCAAGTTGACGGGTGACACTCTTCCAAGTGTACATTAGGAGGTGGATGATGAGGAGGAGATTTTTGCAGAGCTCTATAGAGAGCTTATAGTAGTAGATACTTGTGATACTCGTAGTTAGTGCGCTTGTAGGTGAGGAGTTCGAGTAGGTGGTAGTAGGGGCATGGTCATTTGACGCCCTCCAACATCGAGGAGAGGTGGTTCGAGTGGCTTGCAAACATATGTAAGGTGGGGATTTGGTAACTCACATCCTGTCCCTCATGATGACATCCCCCCTTGCCTACACAGTTGCCACCTAGGGAGCCATCATTTGATGATAATGGTAACCTCATTAGTGAGTAGGAGTATGTTGTCGGTTGCTCCCGACAGTTCACACTTGCAGAAACTTGTTGTATTTCTTGTCGCTCTATGCCTGCTGGTCATGGTTGACACGCTTGCTCTTCGGATTGACCACTGATTGACAATGATTGCATGTCCCGGTCCTCAAGAACGCAGACATGTTTATGAATGCTTTAATACTAGTTTGAAGAGTGTGAGAGGAAGCACTCAGGAAATGTGCACATCAATCGAGGCGTATGCAACTGTTCAGTGCAGTGAGAGAGTGAAGAGTAAAGGGATGGGTGTGTACTAGTGTGGTAGACACAAATAATAAAAGAATGTATTTATACTTAGGGTATGGTACACTTACAACCAAGGGTGTGTTCACATGTGTAAATAAATATATACACGGGAGTAGCGGAAGGGCTGTTACACCCAACAAGTTGATGATTGAAGATCTATAAGACAAGATATGTTTGAGTGGTGAGTAGCATGTCTATTTATAGATGAGTCGATCCTCCCAAGTCAGGGTTTGTCTTATGGGACACAAACACTCTAGGAAAGCAGTCATTTAATTTTTGTAATGATCATGTTTTTGGGGCTGTTTTAAAGAGCTAATCACTGTACATGGCATTTTTAACTTTTAAGCTCAACACCCCCCTTCGGCCAAGAAGGAGTTTGATGTTGGTCTTTGTGTGGTGCACTAGCCTAGAGTATCCTAAGGAACTACCATCGCATGTGTCCATGAGTAGATCTATGCCAATGAAATTCACAAGAAGGTGGGGAAGTGGTCTTAAGTTTGAGAGGGGAGGGAGGAAGGGGGTAGGGGCAGGAGGTGACCCTAGAATGGAAGAAGATGACTCCAATGATCGGATGTTAGGAAAAAGAGCTATATTGACAGTGAAGCTCATGAAGCAACCCTTGTATTAACTTGACATTTGTGGATGGAGAGCTCAATATGGTCAACGTGAGCCATAGTAACATGGGATGGGGTTTGGAGATAGGGATGGGAATGGGGACAAGGAGTTGAATGCCATTCCTTATCACCATGAGGCCGGGTGAGCGAGGGGGGATAATCCCCTCACTCCCAAGGGGTATTCCCCTCAGTCCCTCTAGATGGGGATGGCGACAGGGATGGGATGAGACTAAGACGGTATGGGGACGAATAGTAAGCTAGAGAATGACCATTCCGTGTTACTATGAGGTGAGTCAATCAAGGGTTTGCATAGGGCCAGTCGTGATTTGGTTCTTGCATACCAAAAGCGTAAACAAGGGAGGGCTTTGAGTTATGTGACTCAAAAGGGTTATACAAACCCAACATAGGGCGTGGTTGTGATGAAGAAGATGGATTGCTAGTCATCCCAGATGTCTTATCTCCTCCTTGATTGGAGAAGTGACTGGCCTCACCAATTGATTTGGATGTATTTGCAAGGTTTTCAAGAGATGTAGAGCGATAGTGGCCATACATGATACACATGTACTCTTTAAACTCATTTGTCATGAAACTTGTATCCAGCCAAGAAGAAGAAGGTGAAGCATCTTTCTCCTCGTTGAGTTCATAATATCTACTAATGGTCTCTAGTGATGAAGGAGCCCCAGAAGATACTACAGGATCCTAAGAAGGGGGAGCCTTAATCATTGTGGATTGGTTATGTGTTGTTTGTGTATCTCGCACAAACCAAGCCTTTAGAAGAGCACTGGCTCTGAAGTGATGCTAGGTTTGTGTGGAGAAAAATTCAAAATATACGAACATGACTAAAACACAATAACTTAGACAAAAACACAAAACATAAAACACAAAAGGAAAAAACACAAGCACAAACAAAGAAGAAAGATAACTCTGAAGTGAGTAAATGAATGCTGTAAATCAAGGAAAGAGTGTACAAAATGCTCAAAGGCAAAGGAGTGGGGGTAGTGAGAGAGTGATGTGTGCTGGAGATGGATTTCAAGGTCTGTAAACCCCCAATCAAAGATGAGATGATGCTGAAAGTGGAAGGCAACAAGCTGGAAAACCAAAACGCAATGGTCTTTGGGGCTGAATCTGGTAAATGCAGCAGTGCAACTACCCGGAGACAGAGGCTGCTGATCACTGGCAGCAAGCAAGAGTTGTGTGATGGCTAGAGAAGGCTGATCTGATGCAGGGTGGCCTGCAGATCCCGTAAACACGGGCTGATGAAGGAAGTGGGGCAGCAGCTGGTGAAGGCAGGCAGGCAAACACAGCCATGTGTGACCTCTTGGCAGCAAGGTGACAGCTGGAAATAGGGTATCAAGGGCTGGAGGGAATGTGGCAGCAGTTGCCAAGGGCTGGACAGCTGGTGGAAGAGAGTTGGCCTCTGAAAAACTTGCAAGACAAGGATAGGTCTGAGTGGTGGGCAGCTTGTCTATTTGTAGATGAGTGGATCCTCCCAAGTTAGGGTTTGGCTTATGGGACACACTCTCTAGGAAGGCAGTCCTTTAATGAAACTTTTGGATGTTTTGGGGCTGTTTTAAAGAGCTAATCAGTTTACAATGCGTTTTTTAGCTCAATAATGTGAACAGACTAAAGGAGAGTGTTGGAGATCAGCTGCTGTACAGCAGTGCAGCCTGCTCTGTCCCAAAAGTTTAGGGTTGCACCTGATGAGGACTGATCTAATGAGGTGTGCAGCAGTTCTGCAATAGGCAGCAACTCTCGGAGGTAGTGTGAAAGCAAGGCGTCTTGTACAGGGCATATGGACCTTTATCAATTGCTTCATGGTTTTTTGCTTGGCCTTCTCTTAATGTTGTGCTTGGCCACTTTAGTACTTCCTGGATCTTGACAAAGTATAAGTAAAGAAAGAAATCTTTGGAGTTTTCTGCAGACTTTTGATTTCATCCATCGCAAGTTGCTCCATTGGCCATACTCCCTCTTGGGTAAGAGTGTGTAAGTGTGCTGTTTTGTTTTCTTTCAATTCCCCCATACTTTCAAGGGCATGCAGATCTACAACAAGCCCCTTGAGCTTGCTGCTCCACAAGCCACAGTATTGCAAAACTGCTTCTATGCGTTACACATTCGAACTTGTTTGGAATCATGAACAACCAGAGGGAAAAGGAAACACGTCGACCTTTTGGTTTACTAGTATGCCTATAGAAATTAGTTAATTTACAGAGAAATTTTACTTTTCCTTGTTATGGGATGCAGGACATGTACTCAACAGTGAAACCAATGGGTATCTTTTGATTCAAACAAGTGGCGGCCTTAATCAGCAAAGAACCGGAGTAAGCTGACACGATTCAGTCTTGTTTTTCTTACTCTTTGCTGTGTGACTTCGATGCTCTATTCTGGAGTTTAATTTTTGCCAGCCTCAAAGACTCTGGGCTTTTCAAACCTTGACAGATCATCGATGCTGTGGTAGTTGCATGGATACTGAATGCGACCTTAGTGGTGCCTCGCTTGGATCACAAGTCATTTTGGAAAGATAGCAGGTTGAGTTTAACCTTAGTATGCAAATCAGTTTATATATATCAGCAGCTGTCATGAGTATTGTGAATGACATTAGGCATTAGACTTCAAAAAAGTTGAACAAGCTATTACATTGGTGTAACCCAATCCTGTAAATACTTGCCAAATCATGACTGTATTCTTATACTCTCTAGAAAATGTATCTCAGAATTCCAATTCAGAATTTGCATATCAAGCAACCATCTAAGATCGAGAATGCACAAACTCACATTTATGGCAAAACTCAGATTAAGAGCTTTTAGCATTTGGCCTCTTGTAAAACAATACCCAAAGACAACAAAATTTTAACAATGAAAAGCAACCAACTTTAGCTGTGTATCATGAAATGAGATTAGGAAGGTATCAAAATAATAATGCAACACAAAATATCTAAAGTTATAATATGTTGGATAAGAGTCAAGTCCATAGATGACGTAGTTGTGAGAATGTAGTTCTTAAGAATTTACAGACACCGTCCTTTAGTGTAATTTTCAAGGCCAGAATTCTGAAATCCAGGTCAAAGCTTTTCCTAGTCTTCTTGAGATAAACCGGACAAAAATATAGCAGTTTAGCTATAAAACCGACAGAAATGGAAGAAAACAGATCCAAATCCTAGCTCCTTTTTCCCATTGTTGGGAGAATCGTTTTTCTTGGGCAGGGGTTAGTTACACAAGGATGACTCCATTGAAGTATTTCCATACACAAAGTAGGCTAGGATGTCAATGTCCCCTGAACCTTGGTCATTTTGCATGTCAATGTCCACCAAAACCTAGAATCACTGGTTTCTTGCAAGGTATGAGTTGAGGAGAGAAAATATCGATGTTGGGGAGGTGGAGAGGCGATGTGGGGAGGTAGAGAGAGCGATATATTGGCAGGTATTATAGTGTTGATGTGCTGTCTCTAAAAGAGGGGCTTGTTTGTGACTTTACCCTGCCAGCATGTAATTGTGATTAGAAGATTGACTTGAAAAAAGTGCAGCACTAACTTGAACAGATCTTCAGCTCGTTATTAGGTTATTGATTATTACATGTTGGTGGTTTTTTTTTGGGGGGGGTAGAAATATTACTTTGTCAGCTTTTCCTTGGTTGAATGTATTGCCAATATATTTGTTCTTGCCATGCAGCAATTTCAGTGACATATTTGATGTGGACTGGTTTATTGCGACGCTTAAACCAGATGTACCCATCCTAAGAGAGTTACCTGCAAATTTAGATATTTCAGAGGACAGAGTTTACTCAACCCGTGTGCCAAGGAAATGTACCCCCCAATATTTTCTGGATAAAGTTTTGCCTGTGTTACACAAGAAAAAGGTTGGTGTTTGAAGTGTGAGGAAAATGTCGTACTTTTTGACTCTTCATTGTAAATGGTGGAATGTAGCATTTTGCCTCTTCTTTGTGCTTATGCTTGTGGCATAACTGTGTAGTTGTCTACAGCTTTCTGAAGTTCATCTGCTTATACAACAGCATTGCATTTGCAAAAGTGCCTCTCATGTAATGGTGGTATTTTCTGTTGCGCCATATTCCTATTTATGATGATGCAATAGCTGGCATTGCTACCTTGTCTCTTTGTATGCATTTATTTGCACTTTTACAGATCCGACATAAGCATCGCTTTCATAGAAGAACACTTATTTATGAACCCCGACTATTTACAGGCCATCCGATTGACAAAGTTCGACTATAGGCTTTCAAACAGATTGGACGACGATTTACAGAAGCTTCGCTGCAGGGCCAATTATAATGCATTGCGTTTTACTGCATCAATCAAAGCAATGGGCGATAAATTGGTGGAAAGGTTGAGGCAGAGAAGTGGCCGGTACATTGCACTCCACTTGAGGTATTTTTCAGTCCATTTAACAGTGACCGGGAGCTCTTGATTGTTGTAGCTGGCTAATGCCTACCTGTGTTGTATCACCAATAGTTTTGCTCAAAAAGTCTCTTTCTCTTACTCATCTTTGTATGCAGGTTTGAGCCTGACATGCTAGCTTTCTCAGGATGTTACTATGGGGGTGGTGACAAGGAAGTAAGAGAACTGGGCTTGATTCGTAAGAGATGGAAGACATTACATGTAAGCAAGTCACTGAAAACGAATGGGTAACTGACTAGGGAACGGGGCATACTTTGCAGTGGTTCTGTCATTGAAGACGTTATGCGTCTGAGTAAATCATGTTTGAATTTCCAGCAACGAAACCCAGACAAGGAGCGACGCAATGGGAAGTGTCCCCTTACGCCGGAGGAGGTTGGGCTAATGCTACGTGCCTTGGGATTCGGTGCTGATTCTCATCTCTATGTCGCATCAGGAGTAGTCTACGGTGGAGAGAGTACTTTGGCCCCCTTGAAAAAGCTGTTTCCAAACTTCTACACCAAAGACTCTTTGGCAAGTAAAGAAGAGCTGCAACCCTTCGCTGACTACTCTTCACGCCTGGCAGCAATAGACTACCTCGTCTGTGACGAAAGCGATGTGTTTGTCACAAACAACAACGGCAATATGGCACGCATTCTTGCAGGACGCAGGTAGTCCCTTTTGCTCGTTCATCGTACCTTTCGAAAGTTTAAGGATCCAGCCAAAGTATTTGATGAACTAGTGACACTAGCTATATTTTCAGAAAGGAATGAGTAAAAAGAGGAACGATATTGAAGACAGACAAGTGTGTTTATTAAGCATGGTTAATCAAAACTCTTTGTAATAGGAGATGAAAGTGTTGGAGTCACATAAAAGCCTTGTATAGAGGGGAAGAGGGTTTCGTTCGAAGGTGAAGGTCATTCAAGATGTGGTGTGTTTTCTTATTGAAATGAGAATCTTGGAGACTGGATGCAGTTCACATGATTTCCAAACGTGTGATTGATTTCTGCAGGCGATTTTTCGGTCATAAGCGCACTATTCGGCCGAATTCGAGGAGATTGGGGACCCTTTTTCTGGCAAAGCCAAATATGACGTGGGATGCATTTGCCTCAAAGCTGAGGAAAGTGCAGAAAGGTTACATGGGAGAACCATATGAGTTGACATCAGGAAGAGGACAGTTCTTTGAAAATCCTTCAGCTTGCATCTGTCAATCTCCAAGAACTGAAGATCAAATGTTAGAATTGCAGCATGAAGAGAAAAAGAAGTTTGCCAAGGATGGGCTAGATGAAGGGCAACACGACGACATGGCTACTGCACCTGAAGATGAAGATGATGGAGACCAGGACACTGAGCTTGATCAAGAAGAGGATATAACACTTCTCCAGCAAGGAAATGTTAACGGACTCAGCAGCAAGGTCGAAGACTCGGAGGCAGAAGACCTTCAGTGGCTCTCAGACTAACTACATGTGTACGTTCTTGCACCCACCTTTCCAAGGATGGTGTCTAGGAGGGGTTTTTTCTTTCCTGGGTGCGATTGCTTCGGCAGGAGGGGCCTTTTGGCATGTGAATAGAACTCCTGACTGTTCTTTTTGCTAACAACCGGATGGATGGTTCTGCCCATCGATTTTGAGGCTTGATTTTACAGTCTGTAAAGTATAGAATGGATTATACAAAAGCATACTCTGAGGTTCTTTACAAACTATCAGTTCGAGGCAGCTTGGTGTGTCAATACTGTAACATTTTTGGACATGATTAAAGCCACATAATGGGCTCATATTATTACACATGCTTAATGTCATAGAGGATGGCTCTCATCAATCTCAGAAAGTCTGCAGCTTGTAGTACCATTTCAAGCTTGACACTTTTCACACGGCTTCCTATGCAAGCCTCTCAGCTTGCAGCGCTGGTAGAATGCGTCAGAGCAACCAATCCGTGTGGTCTTCTATTCAATTGAAGAGATTTGAGACTTGTCTGGAAGTGCATGTGAAGCTCTTCTCGAGGTGCTAGTCATGACTGCTGTAAGTTTATAACAGGGTAAATGCTGCACTGCTTTACCAAAGTAGACTGCATACAAATAGGTCTAGCGTCGTGGTCATTAGCGTTCTGCAGCAATGGTATCTAGGACTGGTACACTGGGTGATATGTGCCTAGTTGAGTATGGCCAGTGCGTGGACAAACTAAGTTACTGGATGGATTGAAGAAGCGAATCATAAATGAGAACGTGGCAATGGATTAGACCAACGGTTGAGGTAAGTTGCTACTTCTCGTCGAGCTCTACTAACGGCACGGCTGTCCTGGCGCGCAGCTTAAAGGAAGATCATTTATAGAAGCCGGTATCGTAGATTAGTTAATGCAGACGCAAGTAGCATCGTAGAAGCACAAGGACCATGTATAGAAGCCGGTGAATTAGCTCTATCTTAGATTAGTTAATGCAGACGTAAGCAGCGTCATCTGTGTAATCGATGCTGGTTGCTCCGAGGTTGTCTATCGTGTGCCGTGATAGGGTTGGACAAACATGCACTTCATGCGATATCACCTCCAGAGGCCGTTGGCAAGTTATTCAACTTCTTCGTGCGAGAGCCCAAGCGGAGGACACTAGTGGACGAAGTGCTGCACGCCATCACTTTCCAAAACTTGGGTTGAGAGGCTATTCCTAAATTTTTAAACGCACCAACAACTAGTTGCAATAAGATGGCTCTAGTTGGTCTAATACGTCTAGATTACGCATGGTGGGCTTGGTCCATAATGAATTGATATTTCTATGCCATATTTTAGGTAGTGGATCTCCCTCAGGTTAGTGGTTTGGTAAATAAGGACCTGTTTTCTCTCATGTTTTTCTTTTATGGGAAGCTTGGATGACATATTACAAGAGGGACTTTTTGAGCAGTGGATCACCTTGGTGAAGCTGAAGATACTTGTGTAGTAAAGTGCCCCCCCCACTCCATAGTGATCAAACAATGAACATTGTGGGCAAATGAACTGCTCAAAGATTGACCCTAGAACTCATCAATTTGTTGCAAGAGGAGAGAAGGAAGCTTTGCACATCATAGACAAATAAGTATTGATACAAAATCAAATTTGCACTCTTAGCACTTATTGTTGAAGCATTTATATGATACAATTACATGTAATGTAGTCATTTTCAATATTAAAACTTATATAGCTCGTATAGCTTCACATTGCATATGCTCATTTGTTATTGATTTCACCAAGTGATTTAATCCCCATACTTTTTGGCTTGTAGCAACACCATATCAAGAAATCTAGCATCTTTTAGAAACTTTTAGAAGATTAGAGAAAGGTTTAGAATACTCTTAAATCTTAGAAGATTTTCTAGAAGGTTCTAAAAGAGCACTTTTGGCTTTTATCAACATTGCTTATGTCATCGTCTATGTTGATGATGCTTATGTCATCATGATATCATCTAGGCATTTCTCCTTAACCTTCTTAACTCTAGTACAAATAGGAGTCTTGGGATACAATTCCTTTAATCTTGCCAATATCCATTATGAGACTCTTATGAGATAAGTTCTATCTAGTTTTGATTCAAGCTATGCATCTCTAGTTCTTGTTTGATCTTGGATCTACTTTTTTATATCAAGTCATTGTGGACCAATCTTGTATTGTTGCACTTTATTCTCTCGTAATAAAAAAAAAAGTAAAATTTCTTCTTTCAGCTATTTTTTTGTAATTAGTGAGGCAACAATCTTTGTGCTTGTCAAGTTTTTGTTGCTCTCAGAACAATTTGGTAAGATGATATACTTGACCTTGTCTAATTGGTGCATAGATCGGATGCTGTACGCTCGCGTAGTGAATGCGGGAAGGTCCCCAAGAACAAAAGAACTCTACTTTTTGCACAAAACTCAAGGTAAAAAGCATGCACGACATGAACAAGAGACCAATTGGGTGCAATCTCCCCCCATGCCTTGTGTGAGCGCTCCACAAAGCATGTATTTTATGTATTAATCATCTTCAAGCTCAAATAATAGCCCAAATTACAAAATAGTAAGCTTTTAGCTTTTGAGTTTGCTTTAGCACAAAATAGAAATAAAGCTAATGGGCGGTGCCCAAAGAGTCAGACATATCCAATACAATGTCTAAATACAAATAACATAATTGTGCACCCATGCGCATACAAAATAATAAATAAATATCCAATGCCTTAATAAATATGCGCGACAAAATATAGGCGCTATGCTTAAGGTATGCGCCCATCAAAATATAAATGATAAATCGAATACTCGCTATCCTCCAATGCTTTTCTCTGTCACTGCTGCTATCTCTACACATTAACTGAAGCATTCACAATCGTTAGTAAAATAATACAATTAAACCGACAAAAAGTGAATACCTAGCAGCCTTCAGTTACATAAATAAATCAAATGGTTAGAAATTAATCCTAACCTTAATTTATTACAAGTGCGCACTCTAAACTCATAAACGTTTATTAATTTAATATGCATTTTGCGGAATCACCCGCTATGGAATCACCCATGTACACACTAAATTAATGAAACACTCGAAAAGGATAGGCATCCCTATCAACTTCTCGCACAAAGAATCCACTTTGTGTATGAGCCCTGGTCATCAAAGTTTACGGAATCCACCGTAAAACCTCACGGAATCCACTGTGGCACGGAATCCACCATGAAATATGCCTCCTGGCATCATACCCCCGGGGTGGGATAGCAATTGACCTCAATTGCTATTAGCTCAATGTGGAGCTAACAGAGTGGGGAAATCATTTTAAGTCTCTAGCGTGCATCCATAGGGCTTCTTCTACAGGATGGTTCTTAAATTTGAATAGATATCTAGAATATCTTCGGCTAGTTCTAGTGGTCATAAAGTTAGTGTCTATGATAGCTTCAGGTTCAAGTATTTCAGTCTCTTTCTTTAACAAAGGTGGGTTTTCATAAACAGGGTGTACATGTAATTGGCCTCTAAAGGGTCGTAATAAACTAATGTGAAATGTGTTGTGAATTTTTCAGTGAGGTGGTAATTCTAACTTGAATGCATTGTCATTAATTTTGTGAATGATCTTAAATGGTCCATAGAATCTAGGGGCTAATTTCACAACTGGGTGTCTATCTACACTTTGTAATCTACGTTTTTCTATTCTCAACCAAACATAGTCATCAACTTTGAAATTCATTGCTTGTCTTTTCTTATTGGTTTTACTGGGCTTTGGCAATCATGTCTTTAACCTCATCAAAAATAGTAGTGTGCATACTAGCAATATCATCAGCACTTTGAATTCTATTTGATAACGATGCAACAGGTGTAGATAATCTATAACCATAAATCACTTCAAACGGTGCTTTCTTTGTAGATGTGTGTGGTGTATTGTTATATGCAAACTGTAATAAATGTAAATGTGTGTCTCATGTCTGTGATTTAGAAATAGTATAAGCACGTATAAGATCTAAAATAGTGCTATTAGTGGCTTCTGTTTGTCCATTAGTTTCAGGATGAAATGCAGATGAAAAATCAATCTTTGTGTCTAGGTTAGCAAACAAAGTAATCCAAAAGTTGTTACAAAATGTAGAATCACGATCAGAAATAATAACTTTTGGTAATCTATGGTTATTAAAAACAGTTTTAAAAAATAATTGTGCTGTTGTTAAAGTTTTCTTACATGGAATGAAATATGCTTGTTTACTAAACCTATCTACTACTGTCCAAATCATATCATGGTTAGCTTTAGTATTAGGTAAACTAGTAATAAAATCCATAGAATTTGTTCCCATGGTCTCGATGGAATAGATAAAGGCATAAGTAATCCATACTGTTTACCATGATGTCTCTCAACTCTTTGACAAATCAAACATTCAGAAACAAAGTTAGATACATCAGTGTCCATATGCGGCCAATAAAAATCTTCAGTTAATGTACGTAAAGTAGATATGATACCTCTATGACCTTGATATAGAGGACAATGAATCTCATTCAAAACAAAAGATCTGAATGGGACTGTAACACAATCTCTTTTCATAAAACATGAATCCATCATTATAAGACAGTGAATTAATAGGAATCCAGTTATTTTGAACTAATTTATTCCAATCAGCATGAAAAGTAATGTCCTAATGATAAGTATCTTTGATAGGAGTTAAAGAATCAAATGATATAACAGAAATATTATGAATGGTGGATCTTCTACTTAATGCATCGGCTACTATATTTTCTTTATCGGATTGATATTGAATGATAGGATAAAAACTCTGAATAAAGGCTGCCCATTTGATATGTCGGTCAGATATTTGGGGTTGGCTAAGTAAATGTCTAATACTTTGTTGATCGGTCTTAATTATAAATTCAGAGCCCATTAAGTAGTGTTTCCATTGTCTTAAGGCTTGTACTACAGCTAATAATTCTTTATTATATGTGGAATATTTCAGTTCAGAGGGTTTCAGTTTACAACTAGAATAGGCTATAGGATGATTGTCCTGCATAAGTACGGCTCCTATTCCAGATTCGTTAGCATCAGTCACTACTAAAAAGAATGGTCTATTAAAATCAGGCAATTGTAATACAAGAGCATGGGTTAATGCATGTTTCAATAAGTCAAAGGATTTCTGTTGATTATCGGACCAATGATAAACAATACATTTCTTTAAAAGTTTGGTCAAAGGCAAAGCAAGTAATGAAAAATTACGCACAAACTTCCTATAGAAACTAGCAAGACCTAGGAATGATCGTAACTCATGCACATTTTTAGGTATAGGCCAATTCAATATTGCTTCTATTTTCTTAGGGTCAACCTTAATACCATCTGATGATACGATATGACCTAAATATTCAATTTCTGTTTTAAAGAACTCACTCTTTTTCGGATTGGCATACAGTTGATTATCTTTTAATAACTTGAAAACCAATGACAAATGCTCATAATGTTTTTTCTTATTTTGACTAAACACCAAAATATCATTAAAGAAGATAATAACACAATGCTGATATTTCAAAAATATACAGTTCATCATTCTACTAAATGTAGCAGGTGCATTAGTCAATTCGAAAGACATCACTAAAAATTCATAATGATCAAATTGTGTCCTAAATGTAGTCTTAAATATGTCAAACTTATCTAATCTCACCTGATGATAATCAGATTTAAGGTCTATTTTACTAAATATGGTAGAACCTTGCAGTTTATCCATAAGGTCATCGACTCTAGGAATTGGATACCTATTCTTTACAATGATCTTATTTAAAGCACGATAGTCAATGCACATACGATAGGTATTATTTTTCTTCTTTACTAACAAAACATGTACACCAAATGGAGAACTATTAGGTCTAATCAATCCTCTATTTAGTAATTCTTCAATTTGATTTTGAATTTCTTTTTGCTCTATCTGGTTATGCCTATATGGTGCTTTATAAGGTGGTTGTGTACCAGGAATCAAATCTATTTTATGGTCTTCTGGACGTGAAGGAGGTAAACCATGTGGTAGATCTTCTGCAAAACAGTCTTTAAATTGTGCAAGAAATTCTTTATGCCTAGGGTGCATATGATTTTCTTTAACTTGCAGTTCATTCACCCAAATGAGATAAGATTTACTACTTTTGCGTAATGCACGTTTAGCTTGAGTATGAGAAAGCAGTGGAAAAGCATTAGATGCATGCATACCATATAATGTAATATGTTTTCCTTGAAATTGAATATTAATCGAATGTGTGAAATAATCTATATCAGGGTTATGCTGATGACACCAAGGCATACCTAAAATAATATCACTGGACTGTAGTGGTACAACTAGAAAATTTCTTCTTTCAGTGTATTCACCAATTTGAAAGCGTTCGGTGTACTGAGGAATAGGCTCACGATCTCATTGCTGAAGAAGGTCCCATTGCTTTATGGCTTTTTCATGAAATTGTGAAGGAAGGAAATTTTCCATAAACTTCTTCTTGAAATTCTCCCAGGTAGTGGGACAATCTATACTTTTACGAACCACGGTCCACCAAAGAGATGCTCTATCCACTAAATGATTAGTGACACACTTGATTTTATCTTTTTGTGCATATGTTTCCTCATGAAAGTAGTCATCAAACTGACTGATGAATGCAAGAACAGTTTTTCCATCTCGAGTGCCATTGAAAGTACGGAATTTGAAATTTCTTTTACTTATCTTTGTTTCCTTGCGGATAGATTGAGCTTCGAGAGTCGCGTCGATGGTACGTCGGATAAGATCTTCAGATTGAGGTTCGTCTTTGTCGGTAGTCATCCTTTGTAAATTAGCCAATTGAACTTGCAATGCTTGCCTAGCTCGTCGTTCTTCATCCAACTGCATCATAATTAAGTCCAGCTTTTGCTTCATCGTAGGTTCAGGAAGATCGCCTTCAGCCATTAAATCATCCACATGTGATTCCGTAATCCTGCAAAACTCAAAAGATCTCACACTCTCAAAATCAAATTAGCGGGATGAGAGTAGCTCAAGATCGGGTGTACAAGGCTTATATATTTTTGTGTGTGCCTTTCACAATCTTCGTCTTTGGCTATTGGGGATTTGTAATCTTTGAAAAATCTGCGTTTTATCCTTCTACGTGTGCTGAAAATGGTTCAGCAAACCTGCATATGCGAACAATACCTTTCAATAACAACTTTGCAGTTCGGAGTTTCTGCGTAGGAACAGCCCTTCTATGAGTTTTGAGCACAAGTCAGTTTTGACTTCAGATGACTTGTCTGACTTGCAGAGTTACAGACTTACGCGACTTGTAGAGTACCAAGACTTGCAAAACTTGGTTGATTTATCTGACTTGCAGGATTTAGACTTGAAAGACTTGCAGAACTTGGAAGCTTTTGTGTGACTTGCAGAATCGATATGACTTATATGATTGAAAGCTTAAGTGATTAAGCTTTAAGCTTAATCTGATCAAAACGACGAAATTTAGGGGGGGTGTTTTTTCAGCCCGGCGCAAATTTTGGAGACCTCCTCTGATACGTCGAATCGAAATTGAGAAGCTTTTAAGCTTCTCTAAGCTTTGTAAGCTTTAGTTTTTAAGCTTTAAAGATATGAAAATTTTGAGACTTATCTCTGTAACTCCACGACTTGTATGTGAGGATGTAGGAGTGGTTCTCTGTTGTTGTAGGCCGATCCTTCGCGATCTGATGATGGAAACAGAGGTTCTTGATCGCCAGGAATCCACCCATATCGACCGTTCGCGATGAGATTGACCGTAGAGCTCGATCGTTCCAGGAGCTCCGCCTTCGCACAAGATGGGTAGCGATTGGAAGCTCTTGATCTCAGCTTCACTCTGATACCACTGGTGCACAGATCGGATGCTGTACGCTCGCGTAGTGAATGCCGGAAGGTCCCCAAGAACAAAATAACTCTACTTTTTGCACAAAACTCAAGGTAAAAAGCATGCACGACATGAACAAGAGACCAATTGGGTGCAATCTCCCCCCATGCCTTGTGTGAGCGCTCCACAAAGCATGTATTTTATGTATTAATCATCTTCAAGCTCAAATAATAGCCCAAATTACAAAATAGCAAGCTTTTAGCTTTTGAGTTTGCTTTAGCACAAAATAGAAATAAAGCTAATGGGCGGTGCCCAAAGAGTCAGGCATACCCAATATAATGTCCAAATACAAATAACATAATCGTGCGCCCATGGGCATACAAAATAATAAATAAATATCCAACGCCTCAATAAATAGGCACGACAAAATATAGGCGCCATGCCTAAGGCATACGCCCATCAAAATATAAATGATAAATCGAATACTCTCTATCCTCCAATGCTTTCCTCCGCCACTGCTGCTATCTCTACACATCAACTGAAGCATTCACAATCGTTAGTAAAATAATACAATTAAACCGACAAAAAGTGAATATCTAGCAGTCTTCAGCTACATAAATAAATCAAATGGTTAGAAATAAATCCTAACCTTAATTTATTATGAGTGCGCACTCTAAACTCATAAACGTTTATTAATTTAATATGCATTTTGCGGAATCACTCGCTATGGAATCACCCATGTACACACTAAATTAATGAAACACCCGAAAATGATAGGCATCCCCATCAACTTCTCGCACAAAGAATCCACTTTGTGTATGAGCCCCGGTCATCAAAGTTTACGGAATCCACAGTAAAACCTCACGGAATCCACTGTAAAATATGCCTCCTGGCATCACTAATTGTGATGGATATTGTGATGAAAAGTCTAATCACTACTTTACAAAATATTCAAGAACAAACTCAAGAACTTTGTGAGAATAATACGCGATAACATGAGAAGAAATCCCAATCTTTGGGATTAGCTATCCAATACCTTCAAAATCAACTTCAAGGACTATGAGAGGCAAATCAATGTGAAGGTATTTTGACACCTTGTAGTTGTCCTTCTAGTTATAGGAAGGAGTCAAAAGTTAGTAACCTTGAAAAGTTTGATGCAACAAGTTCAAAGTTTAGAGATTTTTTGCAACAAATGTGTTTGGTAATTTGCATCTAGCTTGAGGGCTATCTTGATGATTCTTCTTAGGTGGGGCTTATTGATCCACTTCTCTTAGGTATGACACTCTCTTGGTTTGCACCCTTACTTAAGAATGAATTTCATATAATTTTATGATTTTAAAGTTTTTATTCAAGAATTCTTAACTATCTTTGGAGATATTGATAGAGGTAGAGTTGTTGAGACCAAAATAAGAAATTAATGTCAATGATCTAGATTGACATCATTTTATGCATCTGAATTTCGACAACTTGCGATTTTACTTGGCATAAGAATTATTTTGTTGGAAATTGATTGATGATATAAAATGTCTTTTGTTGACAATGTCAAAGATTCACACATTAAGTGATTTCATTTTTTATTTAAGAACCGTTAAGAGAAGAGCCATGGGATTTCTTAAAGTTTAAGAACCACAACAACTATGACCTCTTAAGGAAGGTAAGAAACCAATATCAAGCTTATATACATATTGATTTTGCTTGATTTAAGCTATTATCGATTCAAAAAAAGCAATAACAATGCTCTTAAGGATTATGTTTGTACTGTGGAGACTTGGGTATATTGCTCGACATTGTCTTAACAAGGCTACAAGTAGGAAGCTCTATTGTGCTCTTATTTTCGGGAAACATGGATATCACCGTAATAGGGGCCATGCAATTGGATGAAAATCAAGAACTCTTAGAATGCACTTTCTTGTTTATTGAGGCTATTGTGGTAGGGGGCATAGTATCACAATCGTGGAAAAATAGCCAAATTCTTGCAGAAGTCATAGACGACTATCCTATTACTTCAGGTGATATCAAGTACGAAACTCATCTTATAAAAGTAACATTGAGAGACTTTATAATAAATGTAACATTCAACATCGTAAGTTTTTCAAGCAATCTAATTTTCATTGGTCTACCTTGGCTCAAACAATATAGTCCCAATCTTAATTGGAGAACTAAAAAGGTTAGAACCAAGGTTGTCACAATTTACTAAAAGAAATAATACAAGACTAATTTACATTGGAATAAAGGCATTCATGAGAGCAATCAAGGAAATCGTTAGTTTTTTAATATATGATTTGCAAATCCAATTGGTATGATTATCAAAGCTATGCAAGCTTTTCCACTATAGTAACATGATTATCAAGATGTTTTTGAAAGGAAGAAAGTAGATATAATTCTCGAGTATGAACCTTATGATCGTGCAGTCAAATTGTAAGAGGGAGCTTAGGCACACTTTGGCCCAATCTATAATTTGTGGACCCATATACATATATTGATAAAAATGGGTTTCATGTGATACTTGAAGTCACAAAGAGGAGCTCCAATATTATTTATAAAAAGTAAAGATGGCTCTCTTCATATGTATATCGATTATTGAGGACTTAGTCTTGATTTCAAAATTTTAGAAATGACTTGAAAGTGCAAATATATTTGCAAATATTGATCTTTATGGGGCTTATAATCTTGTTAGAATATAAAAAGGTGATACATGGAAGATAAATTTTCGTACAAGGTATAGCCGCTTTGAAGATGTTGTCATGGTCTCAAAAATGCTCTAGTGGCCTTCTAGCATCTAATGAATGATATCTTTTGTGAGTACCTAGATGACTTTATGGTGATATTTAGATGTCATTCTAATATTTTTTCAAGATAAAAAAAAGCACGAGCATCACATGCGATTAGTTTATGTTAAATTGAAAAAGTGTTTCTTTCATAAATAAGAAGTGAAACTCCTTGGATACATTGTCTTTGAAAATGGAATCTCAATAAATGTGAAGAAGGTAAAGACCTTTTTGAATGGGAAACACTAAGATCCCTTTGAGATGTGCAATGCTTCTTGGGATTCATAAACTTTTACCAAATCTTCATTATAAATTATTCTACAATCACCATGACACTCATGCCATTAATAGAAAATGACAAATTTATGCTGAACTCTAATGCAAAGAAGGCTTTTTAAATGCATAAGCAAGCCTTCACTATGACCTCTGTATTGGTACATATGGAGACCCATCCAAGCCTTTCTCATTGGAGACTAATACATTGGATTTTGCACTTAGTACTATCCTTTCCTAAGTCGAAAACGATAACTAAGTACATTTAGTGGCTTTTCATTTTAGAAATTCTTAATAGTTAAAATAAATTATTAAATTCATAATATTAAACTTTTGGCTATTATTGACTTTTTTGGAGGCTTCTTCTAAAGGGGACACTCTATAAAATCACAGTCTTTATAGTCATGAGTTCTGGAGACTTGGATATACAACAAGCAAGATGGAGTATATTTCTTTGTAGATTTGATTTTGACATAGCATATCAACTTGACAAAACTAACAAGGAGAGATGGATCTTTCGATTGGAAAAGTGGCCATTGGTTCATGATATGGATACTGTTTGTTAGGATATCATTAATAGTTTTTGCTAGACCTCGATGCTCCTATCTTGTACCTACAAAAGAAAATGCACATCATGACTAATAGGATTCTATTATCTTGAAATGGGGACAGTTTCAACATTGCATAATAACAAGCAAGGTTTTAGAATATCCAATCTTCCTTCTATAAGTCAAGAGAAAACTTTCTAAGGATTGCTTTACCAGAATATTAAGAAAAAAATTCAAGAAGGGTGTACAAGTGTTAAAAGCTTTTGGGAAATTGAAGGCCAACTCTATTATCAAGGGCTATTCTATATACCATCCAAATGGATTTATTTATATATACTCCAAATAAGGCATGACCTTACAACTACATGACATTTTACATTTAATAAAACAGTAGAGCTCATCTCTCGAGGCTATTGGTGGTCTCAAATGTGAAAACTAGTGAGAGAATTTGTTTGCATATGTAATACGTGCAATAGAGCCAAAGTCTCTTGTCATTGACCTCATGAGTTGCTCCACCCCTTGCGTATTCCTAATCACCCTCAGTTATGTGCGTTAGTGGACTTTATCACCAATCTACCTTCCTCTAAGGGGTTTGATACCATTTTCATGATGGTTGATAGATTTACAAAGATGGCACACTTTATCTCCACTCACAAGATAGTTATTGATGATTGCATAGCCTTACTTTTTCTTGAATATACCTACCATTATCATGGGTTATCGGATGCCATTGTTTTAGATTGATGACCATAGTTTGTATCAAGTATTTGGAGAAGTCTCCTCAAGCTCCTAAGCATCCAAACTAATCTCTCTTTAGCTAGCTACCCTCAAAGTAATGGGCAAATAGAGAGATTAAATCAAGTCTTGGAACAATATTTTTGATATACAAACAAATACCATCAATATAATTGGCTAGATTTACTTCCCTTAGATGAATTTGCCTATAATGATGATAGTTATACTTCTACTAGGCAAACTTCATTCTTTGATAACTATGAAAGCTATCCTAAAATGGAGATTCATATGAGCCATACTGTAAAGAATCCAACAACTATGAATCTAGTTGAATAGTTGTCAAAGATCGAGAATGAGTTATAGCCTCCTATTCAAAAAGCCTAGGAGAGATATAAAGACAATGCCCATCAGCAATGGATATAATATTCAACTTACAATATTGTAGTTTGAGTTTGGTTTTTTTAGAAATATTTATGCTTTTCTCACCTTTCCTAGAAGCTGGATTATCAAAGATTGGGCCATTCAAGATCATTAGCCAAGTGAACCTAATCACTTATTGTCTCTAGTTGCCACAATCTATGAGAATTCACCTAGTATTCCATGGCTTAGTCGAAGGCTTACCATATATTCTCAATAGGAGTAAGGAACTTACAACCACCACCACCACCACCACATGTTTAAATCAAAGGCTACAGAGAGTATGAAGTTGAGACAATTCTTGATTCCAGAAAGGCTTGACTACCTTGTTCATTGGAAGGGATATGATCCCATATTCTCAATAGGAGTAAGGAACTTACAACCACCACCACCACCACCACATGTTGAAATCAAAGGCTACAGAGAGTATGAAGTTGAGACAATTCTTGATTCCAGAAAGGCTTGACTACCTTGTTCATTGGAAGGGATATGATCCTACTGAGCGAACATGGAAACCAACATCCCATCCTTGTTGAGCACTTGCTAAAGTAAAGGAGTTTCATCAACGATATCCATTGAAACCAAGAGACTTACCAAGAAACCCTACTACTCCTTGTGGAACTCATCACTAAAGGAGGGGGTAATATGATGGACATAAAAGGAACCCAATATCTTTGAGAAAGTTCTAGAAGATTCTAAAAAGGTTCTAGAAGATTGCTTGCATCAATGCTTATATCAGCATTGCTTATATAAGTGCTTATGTATGTAATGCTTATGTCATAAATGATGTCATCATCTAGGAGCTTTACTTTAATCTCCTCAACTCTAGTATAAATAGGGGTCTTGGGCTACAAGCCCTTTAGTCTTGTCAACACAAGTTATGAGACTCTTGTAAGGCTCTCTATTTCCAGTTCAAGCCATGTATATCTAGTTATTATCTTGTCTTGGGTCTAGTCTTGTATCAATCTTATATAAAGAAATATATTATTGTACTTCATTCTTTTGTAATAAAGAAATAAGTTCTTTTTTCTTCATCAAGTTATTCTCTGATAAGTTGTAAGGTGACAATTCTTATCCTTTCCAAGTCATTATCACCCTCATAACACTTCTCTTTAGCCTCCTCAACTCTAGTGTAAATAGAGGTATTGGGCTACAAGCTCTCAATCTTGCCAATGCTAGTTGTGAGGCTCCTATGAGGTAAGTCCTTCCACTTGTATCTCTAGTTCTTGCCTTGTCTTGCATTTGATCTAGTCTTGTATTGAGGATCTAGCCTTGTTGTAAACACCATTGTATTAATCTTGTATCAAGAAGTATATTCTTGTAATCCATTAACTTGCAACAAAGAATAAAGTTTTTCTTCTTCTTCTTCTTCTTCAAGTTAATTTCTTGTAAGTTATGAGATGACAATCCTTCTCCTTGCCAAGTACTTTTTTTCTTCATAATAGGTTGGTAAGACTACATATTTGACCTTGCCTAAATGTGATGGATACAACGATGGAAAGTATCATCATGATATTATAAAATATTCAAGAATAAATTCGAGAACTTTGTGAGAGTATTGCAACATAATTACAAGGTGAGAAACACTAATATTTAAATTTAGTCATCCAATCTTCAAAATTAACTCCAAGAACTCCAAGAGGCAAGCCTATATCAAAAAGGCCTTTGACGTCTTATAGCTACCCTTCCAACTATACAAGAAGAAGTCAAAGATTAACCTATCTAAAAAAGTCGATAGGACTATATTAAAGCTTAGAGGGCTTTTGTGGTAGGTATGGTTGTTTATCTGCATGTAGCTCAAGTATTATCCTATTGATGTTTCTCAAGTGGGACTTATCGACACATTCGTCTCATGTGTAGACTAAAAAAGGAAATGAAATTCATGACCAATATGATTCTCCTATGTTGAAATTAGGACAATTCCAACTTTGCACAATAACATTCAAAGCTCCAAAAGTTTATACCTTCCTTCTACAAGTCAAGAAAGAACTTTCCAAGAACAATTCCAACTTTGCATAATAATAAGTAAAGCTCCAAAAGATTTGATCTTTCTTCTACAAGTCAAAAAGAACTTTCCAAGGATAGCTTTGCCCAAAACATCAACTAAAAAATTCAAGAAGCTTGTATAAGTGTTGAAGGCTTCTAGAAGTTGAAGACTTGCAATATTACCAAGGGTTACTCTATATATTAATTAGATCACTTTAGTTACATATACTTCAAAGAAGGCACGATCTTTCAATTGCACGACATTTTGATGTCAATTAAATAATAGAGCTCATCTTTCAATGCTATTGGTGGCCTCAAAAACTTGTATGCACATGTGATATGTGCAATATAGCTAAAGTCCCTTGCCCTCAACCTCATGGGTTGTGTTGCCCCTTGCCTATTCTTAATAACCCTTGGTCATTTTTGTCAATGGAAATGTTTTGTGATCTATCTTCTTCCTTCAAGGGATTTGATTCCATCTTTGTGATGGTTGATATAATTTACCAAGCTGACACACTTTATGTCTGCCCACAAGAGAGTTACTAGTAAAGGCATGGCCCTCGACTTTTCCTTGACCATATTTATAATTATTGTGGGTTATCAAATGACATTATTTCAAATCTAGGACCATAGTTTTTGAAAAGTTTTTGGAGGTGTCTCCTTAAGCTCCTAGGTATCCAAATCAGCTTCTCTTGAATCAAGTACCCTCAAAGCAATTGCCAAATAGAGAGAGTAAACCACATATTGGAATAATATCTTGGATGTACAATCAATTACCATAAATATAATTGGGTGGATTTACTTCCCTTGGTTGATTTCTCCTACAATAATATTAGACTATCTCTACTAGGAAAAGTTTATTCTTTGCCAACTATGGAAGACATCCCAAATAGGACATTTATGTGGGTCTCCCTAGTTGAGAATCCAACAGCTATGAATCTACTTGAATAGTTATCAAAGATTCATAAGAAGTGAAAGTCACGTATTTAATAAGCCCAAGAGAGATATAAAGATAATGTTGATTGACAAGAGGTGCAACACCCACTAACTCCATTTCTCCGTATTCATGAATTTGGGAATCTTTCAAGTCCCACCTTTAAATAGCTAAAAACATGGAGTTTGGATAGCATGTCCACAAGTATATTAAAACCCTTTCATATGACCTATCATTGGAAAGTTCTTTCCATATGGAATCTAATGTTGTTGATGGCATAGTGTGGAATAATGGTTTTCACATGATGATAAAAATCAAGTTTTGACCACGAGTTTCAAACTTTTAAAAAATTTCCAAATTCACTAAGGATGGAGTTCAACTAACAACATTGGAGATTGAGTTTGACTTTTACAACAATATTTATGTTCTTCTCGCCCTTCCCAAAAGTTGGATTGCCAACGACTGGGGTCGGTCAAGATCATTGGCTGAGTAAATGTAGTCATTTATCATCTCTAGTTACCACAATCCATGAGAATTCACCTAGTATTCAATGATCATTGGCGGAGTAAATGTAGTAATTTATAATCTCTAGTTACCACAATCCATGAGAATTCACCTAGTATTCGATGGCTCAATCTTGGAGCCTTATACATTCTCAAAAGGAGAGAGGAACTTACAATCACCAGGCCACATGTTAAAATCAAATATCATATGGAGTATGAAGTTGAGACTATCCTTGATTCCAAAATCTCTTATAGAAGGCATGAATATCTAGTTCTGGAAGGGCTATGATGGTATGAGGGAACATGGGAACTAGCCTCCCATCTTCGTTGAGCATCCACTAAAGTAAAGGAGTTTTATCATGCATCCATTGAAGCCAACATCCTTACAAATAAATCCGACTACTGCTCATTGCTAAAGGAGGGGGTAATGTCATGAACGTAAAGAGACCTATTATCTCTTAGAAACTTCTCAAACCTTCTAGAAGTTTTAGATTATTCTAAGAAGATTCTAGAAGATTTTTTGGTAGACACTAGAAGATGCTTATGTTTGTGGTTAGATCAATATTGGTTATGTTAGTGATACTTTGCCATCATTAGTGATATTATCTAGAAGTTTCTTGTTAACCTCCTAAACCATAGTATAAATAAGGGTCTTGGGCTACAAAGCCCTTCAATCTTGCCAATGTAATTGTGAGGATCCTACTGTGAGAGTACGCACAACGGAAGAGAATCACAAACATAGATAGAAGCAAAGAGAGAAAGGAAGAGGAAGTAGAAGATGAAGAAATAATACTACACTGGTGATTGAAGAAGAATGCTAATACAATGAGGATGGAATGCACACACCCCAAATTGTTAGTGAGCACCAGATTAGGCTAATGATGATGGTAGCACCAAGCACGGAGGGTCAAAGTGTAGAGTGTGCACCTACAAGTGCACCTACAAAAGAAAGACTAAAGATTGAAGAATGTGTGTGTCAAGTGGTGGGTGTAGCTATAAAGATTGAAGAGTGTGGGTGTGTGTCTACCAAGTGGTGGGTGTAGCTATAAATAGCAAAAGCACAAAAAAAACTGGCCGACTTGATCTTGAAGAGGCCATAAATGCTATTTGACTAGCATTAAATGTTGGTCACTCAAGAACAAAGTGCTAGAAAAATTAGGGTGGACCATGGGAAAATCCGAGATGACAATGACAATGTCCATTAGGTGTAAGCAAATTGTGGAAAGTAAAAACTAGCCTAGGAATACACATAAGAAGCCAAAAAATGAAGAAAATGCACCTAAACTACTAGAGCTCCTATGTCTTTGTCAGACTTTGATAGGAGCTCATACCTAGGAGATGACAGACTGACAAGACTAACATAGACAGATAACATCTCCTCTTAGATCCTGGGAGTGTTTGAAGACCAAACAAGCTCATGTGATGAAGCATAGAAGCCTAGGGCAAAGACTTCATGAAGAGATCAACTACATTGTCCTCTATGAGACAGTAGGCCACTGTTGACTCAGAATCCATGATCTCCTCTCAAACATAGTGATATTGAACCTCGATGTGCTTTGTGTGAGCATGAAACACATGGCTCTTTGCCAAAGCTAGAGCACTTTAGTTGTTGACATGTAACTTCATAAGTCTAGATTGAGGAAAGCTAATCTCCGCCAACATGTGTGAAGCCAAGCTACCTCCATAGTGGTAGAATATAATGCACCATAATCTACCTTTGTAGAACAAAGGGCTATAGTAGGATGCTTCTTGATGCTCCATGAGATAACTCCCAATCCATGGGAGAAGGTATAACTTGGAGTAGATTGGTGCGAATCCACATCAACTACCCAATCAAAATCACTCCAACCAAAGAGAGTAACCCCCTTGCCATACATGATCCTATAGGGTGGAGTCCCCTAAAAAATAGCAAAGAATGTGCAAGGCCACTCTTCAATGCTCTTGAATGGGAGTCTTCATGAAAGAAAAGAACAATGAAAAAATAGAAGAAACATCTAGTTGAGTATAAATAAGCAAGATGAGGAAGTCAATAAGACAACTATAACAGGTGGCATATGTAAGGGGAGCTACAAGGTCCAAAAGCTTGAACTTTTGGTCCATGGGGCAAGAAATAGGTTGGCAATTGGCCATACCAAACTTTGAGAGAAGTCTAGTAATGTACATGTGCTACAAAATAAAAATGCCATGTGCCATTTGATAGATCTCCAAGCCAAGGAAGAAATGTAGGATCCCAAGATTTGTCATGTCAAACTCCTATCACAAAATCTCCAGAGTACAATCAACCTCTTTTTGGAGGAGTGCTCTTTGTAATAATAAGACCATCCACGTACAAGATGAGTACAACATACGTCACCCTCGACCTTGAGGTATAGGTTAGGGCCATGAGATAATCAATGGAAGCCACTTTGTAGAAAGAATCGATCAATCCTTTGGTACCAAGCACACAAGGAGCCTACTTCAAGTCATATATGGTCTTCTTGTCAAACCTCTTCTTGTTCTTGATCCTTGTAGTCTTCAGCTATTTCATGGCTGAATCAATGTCTTCAGGCCTTCCTTCTAACTGTCTAATGTGTAGGACCAACAACTCTTCTCTATTCAAATCCTCTTCCCATGGTAGAACACTCCAAGTAGCAATAGTATCCTCAATAGGCATGATTGGATATTGTCCATATATTAATTCAGTAGGGCATATGCTTTGTATCTAGACTATGAGTGCTCCTATCAACCCATAAAGCAAAGGGTAACATTCTTGGCCACTCTTTCATGCTTCCCTTGCATGAATTTGCTAATGCCTTAATAATAGGATGATGAACTCTTTCACTTTTGCCATTTGCTTCACGATTGTAGGCTGAAATTAAATCCATCTTGATACCCAATTGTGAAAAGAAGTCACGAGTCTCATCCACATCCAATTCTCCTCTATCTGCAAACCACTTTTCCAACACAACCATACTTACAAAAGACTTCTTCCAATAAGAACTTGCAAATTGCTTGAGTAGTCTTTGTACTAAGAGATCGACCTTCCACTTGATTTGTCAAGTCTTCTCGTGCAAGCACAAGATATTTTATATTCCATAAACCTGTAGAAATGGTAACAAAATCAACTACCTATTTGTAATGCATATACAATGGATAGGTTGGTTGCAATCCATCTCTATGCTTTACCATGGAATACATCTGACAGTCACTACATGATTTCACATAATGCTCCACATATTTATACATGTTCTGCCACCAATAATTCTCTTTGATCTTGGCAAATGTGCCCCAAACTCCTTTATGCCCAACCCACAAACTTTCATGAAACTCGTGCATCACCTATTGTTGAGAAGCCCTATCTCCCAATACACGTATTGGAGCTCCTCTCTTTTTCTTTGCATGCTTCCATAAATATCCGTCTTTCAAGAAAAACCCATAAGCTTTTATTTTAATCCTTTTGAATTCAGCTTCAGACCACTCAGCCTTCTTTGTCATGAGGCTGAGATATTGGCCTATTTTTAGCCAATCATCCTTATACAACTCTTCCAAAAATTGTGTTCTCATTGAAGCATAACACTGATGATGCTTTCTATGTTGCCCATCTCTTCTCCATAGTTGTAAGCTCTTTTCTTACTGCTGAAATCCCTATTACAACAGTTGTACCTACTGTATTTGTTGTTATGACAGCTCTACCTACATTAACGACAAGTATACTTACATTTATGATAGCTATACTTGCTATTTTTAGATCTGTAACTATAGTAAGAATGCCTGCATACTCATTCCCTACTGTCATAAAAGTCATTTTCAGCACCTATCATGCCATCCTCTTCATCTTCCATCAGCTCCTTTTTATCTTCAAACCTTGCTCGTGAAAGCATGTCAACCATGGGGTTTTCTCTATTTGCAATATGCTGAAAATCAAGGTTAAGTGACTTTATATATGCAATCCACTGTAACATGGCAGTATCAAGAGTTGAGAAATTCACTTTCATGTCCAATAGAGGTAGACAATCAGTCTCTACCACTACATGAGCTCCCATAAAATATTCCCCATCACACTTAAGGGCTGTCACTACACCCCAAAGCTCTCTTTTGACTTGAGAATACTGCCATTGCCATTCATTGAGGACCTTTGTTCCAAACCAAATGGCATACCTATTCCCATGAGCATCATCTTGACCCATTGCCCACCAACCAATGCCAATTGGACTTGTATCCACGGTGAGAATGATAGGCTGCCCATTCTCATAATTTGCTTTATTTAGTATTGGAGCTGAAATCAATAAGCTCTTAACTTCTGAATTGCCTTCGTATGCTATTTACCCCACCAAAACTTTTGCCCTTTTCTCAAGAGTTGATATAAACTCTCAACCACATGAGCAAAATGTGGAATCCATATAAAGTAAAAGACACATGCACCCAAAAATCTTCTCATCTCAGATATATTCAAACATGTCTCCTGCATCTTGCTTGTGGCATCAATCTTTACTAGTGAGGGTTTTCTTCCGTATGGTCCACACATGTGCCCAATAACCAATACTTCCTCTACTCCAAAAGCCAACTTTTCTCTTGACAAAGTCAAATGCACTTCTTCAAGACGGCTCAAAATCCTGTCACAATTAGCAATATGATCAACCAAAAATCTTGTACATTCCTACTCATTCAACTCTTCATTCTTCTCATGGATATCACACCCTTGATCATCACATCATCAAGAAAGGGTAAGGTCAACTGAGGAATATACTCCCTCATAACTTTATGCATAGCATTCATTATATGCGCCACTGAATTGGTTGCTCCTTGTGGAAGTGCACACATCCTAACCAATCCAAGTGGCGTCTTCATGGTAGTGATATCTTAGATTTCCAATGCAAGCTAGAATTGATCATATCCTGAATATAAATCACCCATAGAGTAAATTTCCTTGCTTGCAAATGCTTTTGCAAATTCATCCACTATCGGGCCTAATCCAACATTCCTTATGGTGACCTTATTAACTGGTTGTAAATCCTATATAAACCTCAAAGAATCATTCTTCTTTGGAACATTAAACCACCGATTCGAATATGGAGCTGAAGAGGGCTCCAAAATCTGCATCTTGATCTTCTCGTTCAAAAGCTCTAGTAGCTTAGACAAATATGCATGAGGTATTGAAATAGGCTTTAAATTCCATGGCACATGAGGTACTGTAAAGATCACCACAGGTGCAACTATGGTTGGATCAACACATCCGATTTCATCTGGCTGAAACGCAAAGGCTTTCCCATGCCTTGCCAACATCTCCAAAAAGGAAGCTCTTTTTGTAGGCAAAAGAAAGCTTGTATTACCAATTTTTCAGCTTTTATAAAGTTTTAGCTGTAAATTTATATCCCACTCCATGTGGATTCTGCACACTAGGCTGTTTAGACACTTTTTCAGCCAATCCATTGCTTTCAGGTGATAAAGACAAAGCCACAAGCTTAACCTTATTTGCATGCTTTATATCCACCCTTGCTTCAACTTTGTTGTTTTGCAACCCATATTGCATGCCATAACATTCATGCTCATCAAACTCTTGAATGTTTGCATATATCTCTAAAGTGTCAACATAAACAATCTCTTTTTCTGCCTTATTTTCAGCATTAATTGATGCAGAAATTTTAGCCACTGTGTCAACATCAAGCAACCCTAAAAACATCCCTAAAATACCTTCATTTGCAGCTATCGAACCATATGTCTTTAGCTCTTTTTTAGCCCATCCTACATATTTTTTTTCAACCATGCACATGGTTGAAATATTCTTAAAACTACTAAGACTACATGCTGTCCGCTCTTGCAATCCAGACACAAACATAGTTTTTCCCTTTCTTGGAGGCATAATTATCTTCCTAGAGGCACTACCATAGCCTCCACTTATAGCAGTGCTGTCTAAAAACCCCTAAACTCTTGTGCATTAGGTGGCATGGGATAATCTAGCAGCCTCTATCTCGATTGCGGAGATGATTCACACAAACAGTGAGAAAATGTGCTGCCTTTGTATTGTCTTTATTTTGAGCCCGAGCATATGAAAAACCATAATCCAAGGCTTTTGTTTCCAGCCTTGATTTTGAAATATAGGGCTGCCCAAAAATCATCGGATAACTACATGAATCTTGCATAAAAAAATGATATTCATCCCTAACACCTCCAATAGTCACGGGTACATTCGGACAAGCCGCATAAATATCCTTTGATGAATTGTTTACTGCCCACATGCACCATCCCAGATCTACATCAATCCGTCAACCTCCATTCTCATAAAAGCTGCGTGCCATAACATTGATTTTAGAACTATGATCCAAGAGAGCTATGCAAGGCGTCTCTCTTTCTCCCACTTCAACAATTGTTTCTGTTATAGCATGAGCCCAATGCGTTTGTGAGAATAATGACTGCTTGTTGGAATGAAATGAGCATAATGTACTTGTTGATGGAAATCCCCATTATACATAACCTTCTCTCTATGCTTATTGCTGTCCATAAGACCAATTTTAGCCACAAGCTTGCTGTCTACACTCCCATTTAACTCATTTTCAGCATTAACCTACTCCAAATCGGCATTACAATCATATTCCCTCTGAAGTTGTTTCTCTATGTCTTTGTCAACTTGCATCAATGCTTGCAAAACTTCACCATCAAAATGTCTTTTTCATTTCAACATATCAATGATTGCATCACGAAATTCACGCTTCGCGATTCCAAGAACTTCGCCAAGTGTGAATTCCACTCTACTGCCAAGTATGCAATCTTCCAGGACCTTTTTAAGGTTTGTGGCAATCTCAAGATCCAATTGTAACCTGTAACCGTGCTACTTGCTCATTTTCTTCCCTTCTTGTTTCTTGTCTTGAGATGCATTCTCCATAACATGCTCAGGTATGGCTTTTTCAACCTCTTTCTATTGCTCCATTTTACTTCAAGTCATGCATTTAGATGGGCCTGAAGAGGAAGGATTAGCAGTGTCCTCATCTCTTCTTCTCTTTTCTTCCACAAGAGCTTCTTGATTATGAACCTCAGCCAAATAAGTATGGGTTGAAAATGAGTCCACTGATGCACTCCATCTTGTTCTCCCTCGTATGCTCTTACTTGCATCAGCCAATATAGACTTTGCTATTTTGTATTTTTCCATGCAATCTAATGCCTGCATCCAAATGCGAGATTTTGCTTTAGCCATGTCTCCTTTACGAGCTTCTTTGGTCCTTTCAATTCTCAACCCATATGTGGCTGCATCTAGGGCAACAAATGTTGTCCTTGCTACCATGTCTTCCAACCTCTTTTGCATGCCACCATTTCCAAAATTTGGCTCTATTGGAAAACCAATTTTTGTTGCATGGATTTTGCCATCTTTCCAAAAGACTAACCTTTTCGCTTTTGCTTTTCACGGTAGGCTATATAGTCTCGCTTTTCATGCTGTAAACTATCACACCAAATGCATCTCCTCTTGTATCCTTCTTTGAACGGTCTTTGGGCTGTTGCATGACCCTTCTCTTCTACCTTGACATCCAAAATTTTGACCTTTGCATAGATTTATGTCAAATTCAACTTCGAATCATGCATGCCAATGATTAATTCATCCACATCATCATCTTTAAGAGTCAGACTAACATGTATAGCTGGTTGTATTGCCATAGCCACAGGCGCTTCGGTTGCAATTTTAGCCTCCTTCCGAGCACTGGCAAGTGTGGTGCTTGTACCCCATCATAATTTCATATGCTCTCTCTTTACCAACATATGCACTGCCTCAATTACATTAGCCCAATGTGATTTCAGCCCCGTTTCAGAAGAGGCATCTCCTAAACGATCAGTCAGCTTCTCCTGCAAGACAGGATCTGCACCCTTTAGAAACAAAGCAAATTTCTGACTCTCCAATGATTGTTACTCATCGGCATCCAACTGCGCATATCGACTTTCAAATTCATGGAGCAAAGCTGTAGAGCCAACCCTTTATTGGGATTTTCAATCCAATTTGTAAATGTCTTTTTAGTTACCAACCCTACATCTTCCAAGAAAAACTCTTCTCTCAAAGCTTTCTTAAAAGCTTCCCAATCAGCATCTCTTCTATGTAACTCATCAATCCGATCATGCAATGCATGCATGGCCAAATGTGTGAAATACCGACTCCATGCATACTATGGTACCCCATGAAACAACATATTTTCTTCATACAATCGAATGAAGGCCGAAACATTTGGACCCTTAAACTGCTTCAATTCTTGTTCCACTGCCTGTAATGCATTCACAGCTAAGGAATCAATTCTTTCTACTTTCTATCGAGTTTGCATCTACTATTGTAACAAGAGTTGTTGTTGTTGTTGTTGCTGCAACAAAGCAATCATGTGTTGCAAAGCATCACCACTACTTGAACTTGCAGGTTTTCCCATATTTACACATCTGCTGCTAACTTTCACATCGGTTTTACCCACTGTTGGAGTGTTTAGGGTCGAAAGTCTACTGCGGGGGTAAGAGACAATAGGGTGAAGGGAGATTCAAGGAGAGAAATTGATGAAAGAGAAGGGGTTCAAAGAAATAGAAGATGTAGAAGAATACTCATAGAAGTGAAGTTTGTCAATTTATTTATGCATCCTAAGAAGAGAAATCCCTTGTAGATGAAAAACGTGCATCAAACAGTAACTTCTTCTCTGCTACTCAAACTGCCAATTTGATGCTTCTGTTGGCTCCGAAAGGGGGTAAAATATTAGGACACCTGGTCAGAATTCTCCCAGATCACTCATTCTTCTCCTAGTTCAGAGTGCCGTTTGCTGCCTATAAACTGTGATTGTGCGCACGATTTTGCCAATCCTTCTTTTTGCATAAGTCCCCTAAAAATGGTTGAAAGACACTTGCTTTTTTTTACATGTCATCGTAATCTAGAAGTTGTCTACAACTTTTGGATATTTATAAGAAATAATATCCAAAATAGGCTAAACTTGTCCAAAAATCTTGTATTTTTGAACCATCCACACTGCGGACATTGACACTAATGACTAATATGGCATTGACTCTCTAGATCAATAAGAAAGCTGAATGATGATACACTCCAGAGTTTTTCACATTGTGTCCGCGTAGTGGCACGATAGCGCATTGAATAAAGGAGTGTAACTAGACTAAGTGGTTGCAATGATATAACATTAAGGGGTGCAATATAAAGTGTCAAGGTGGTAGATGTTGAGAGTGAGACAATAAGTCTACACAGACATTGTCCTTTCCTTGTACATGTACAAAGTGGATGTCAAGCTCATAAAAAAAGAGAGACCACCGGAGGAGTTTTTAATTTCCAATTTCAGTGGGTGGGTACTTTTTTGGTTAGGTATCCACGTATATATTGCAAATCTATATAGAAAACTGTGAAAGATTCGAATTCCACAAACAAGCAGGAAGCCTTGATAGCTTTGATGATAGCCGAAATTTCCTGTTGGTATGAGGGATAATTTCTTTGAGTGACTGAAGAGACTCCTGATGTACATTGGCAAATGTGAAGATAATTAGTTTGTGGTGGTGATATGTCTAGGGATAGAGGATAGCACCCCACTCAATATCGGATGTATTTGTATAGATCACTAGTGGATATCCCGTAGGTAGGTGTAGAGGAGCCAACTTTTGAATGATAGCTTTAATTTGTTGGACAACTGTTTTTTGAATGGCTTTCCAATGGAAAATATTTTTCCTAAGTAGGGGATAAAGGTCGTGTGTATATAAAGCTAAGTTGGGAGTGGAAGAGTTGATCCGTTAAGGCATCCTAATAGCTATTGTAATGTTTTTACATTCAGCAGCTCATCCGAAACATTTAATATATTTTTTAATACATGTTCCTAGATTTCCATCATACCATGAAGAATGTTAAGACCTAAGAAATCTACCTGAGTTACAAACATAATGGAGTTGGTTAGGGATAACACCATACTAGCTGCTTCCACAACAAGCATGAACTGTGTGAGATGGTCTAAATGTTCCCTAATAGTTACAAAAAATAATAAAATATCATCAACATATACAAGGTAAAAAGGAAATTTAGAGAACACAGAATTTTCCCACCCTTGGAAATAAGTTGGAGTGGTTTTAATTCCAAATGGAAGAACTGTGGTAATGACCATAAGGAACACAAAATGTTGTTTTGTAGCAATCCTCAGGTTTGATAGGCAGTTGCCAAAAGCGAGGCTTTAGATCAAACTTGTTAAAAACATTGGCCTTCTTAATTTTTTTGACTAGGATATCCTTAAGAGGAATAGGGTGACCGTGACCGAATAAATATTTGTTCAACAGCTTGTAGTTGATCACTAACCGCTCCTTGCCTCTTTTTTGTTCTAAATGTTTGTTTATATAAAATGCTTGGCATGCCCACTCAAATGTTGTAGGTTCAATTAGCTACTTTTGGAGAAGGTATGTAATTTCAGCTTTGCAAAAGGGCTAAATCCTCCTCTTTCATTCCCTTATGTACTGTTGGGTACAACATTTTCTTTCAGAGGGAGGCCTATAGCAAATCTTGTGTTTTCTCCTTAAACATTAAAGGATCCTCATGCATGAATTGGGGTAGTTTGGTGGTCACTTCTTGAATTTTTGGTTGATGTTTTAGCATTTCCTATCTGAGCCAATCTTCAGTCTATTGAAATTTTTGTGGAAGGGAAGGAGTTAAAGAGTACACACTTCTACCAAATTTGGCCAATAGTGGCACACAAGTCTTTTGTTCTTGATAAGAAAAAATAATGTGATCCTGCGAGAAGGTATAAGGAGTGAGATGTTGCAGGATGTTAGTTCCTATGAGGAGATCATACCTCATATGGCGCATAAGCTATATTTCAATGGGTAGCTTGATTTCACCTAGATATAAAAAGGCTTTAATGATTTTGGTTAGGGTTACTCTTTTGTTCTTGGATAGCTCCACTGTAATTGGACTACTTTCTTTAATAAGAGTGGGATCAAATACCTCATAGGGAGCAATAGTCAAACTAGATCCTATGTCAATAACAACATCAAGGAAAAACTAAAATTTTCTTGTAGGCTGTTAGAGTTTGACATTTACTGTAGGAATTGGTCCACCACCTTCAAGATGATTCAGAATATGGGCATGTACAGTGTGTTTGGAGCTAGTTTCATGAATGAGGTTGATAGGATTGATGGGATTTGGAAAAAGCACATTTTGAGGAGATATGGAAGTGGTTAACTCATGCAACACATCCGTAGTATTTTGAGCAATATGTTTTTGTGCTCGAATGTAATGCTTGAAGCTTTTACAAAGGGAATGCAGTTGTACCTGCATTGCTTGAAAAGCACTTATAATCTCAACCATTTCTCTTGTAGTCGAAGTAGTTGTTTGGGTCAATTCATCCACAAATTGTTGAACAATTCTGGGATTATGAATCTTCTCCAATTTGTAAGGAACAAACAGATTGGCCTTTTTAAGAGCATCGGTGTGCTGAGGGTTCCATGACAAGGAAAATCATGAGGATTAGAAAAGAGATTGGCCTTTACTTTTCCATTTTTCTTCCTTTTATTTTTCAAAGAGGAGGCTTCAAACTCAGAGGAAGAGGATTGACTCTGAGTTTTTTGGTCCATCAGAGGAGGAATCTTTATGATGAGATTGTCTTTTTGTTTTATGAGCTTTTGATGTTGAGGAACCAAGAAAATACTTTTCTTTTCCTTTAGAGAGAAAAGAGGAAGACATGTGATGAGCATTGATTATTTGTACCTTGGAGATTGAGTCTTCTGAATGACTTTGGTTGGAAGGAGTGTCGTGCTCATCCTCAGACTCATTTGAAGTGTCTATGGAAGAGACAGAGTGTTGCCACTCACTAGGAGTGTCATTGAAGGAGTCATCAGAGGAACTTTCACAATCTGATTTTGTGTCCGTAGGGTCCTCCATTTTAGTAGCCATAACAAAATCATAGGAGTAGTCAGACTCAGAATAGTCAGGATTAGAATCAACAAGATAATAATGCAAATTGGCTACCTTTGGTTTATCCTATTTTTTGGCTTGATATTTTTTTTGTTTCTTTCTAAGGACATTTATTAGCCAAATGAGTTGTACTGCCACAAACATAACATTTTAATTCCTTTTTGGAGGAATTAGATTGATTAGACTAGTGCTTCCTTGAATGGTGGTTGGATGGTCTATTGTATTTTGTCTTTGGAGTCATATCTAGAGGAGTGGTGGCAATGTCTGTTAGATTTGCGAGAATGTCAATGCGATTTTATGATGCCTGTATCTTGAAGAGGAAGATCTCCACCTAGAGGGCTTTTAATTATTCCATGAAGAAGAACTACATTTTTCACAGCCAATATCTTTATAGAACTTTCTACTATGCTTGCATACCTCAAACATGAATTTTTGTTGTAAAGTAATAAGTTTTTATTGGTGTGATAGACTTGTTTTACAGTATGTTCAATTGTTTGAATGAATTGGCCTACACTATCATTGAAATCTTTTTTTTCCTATTGCATTTTCTGTTTGGGAAAGAACGGAATTGGCTTAGGGAAGGAACACACTAAGTGTTCTTTCATTGATGCATCGTGTGCACCCATTCTTTTGCATGTAGATCAAGTAATCTTTATATTGTATGGGATCACATAATTTAGCTTTAAAGAAAGCTTCTCAAGCTTCAAATCCTTCATCCAACTTGTTTCCCACAAGTTCACCCAGCAATAATCCAAAAAACAAAGTAACTAGATCAGGTTGCTGAGCAATTGCTAGTTTTATTTGTGGATGAATAGATATCCACCATTATCAAATGCCACCGACAAAACCATGTGTCATGGCATTCAAAACGTCAACACAATTAGAATATGGCTTTTCTAGTAAATTTTGGCCCACATAAGCATACATAATGTAAATCAAAAGTTTCATTTCTTGTGGGGTCTTTCCATCAATAGACCATATAGGAAAACTTCCTACTTTTTTAGGGACATCCAATTTATCAGGTTTTTTCTTTGTATCTTTAGAGGAGGAGTGAGCATTAAGGAATTCGGGATTAGGATGCTTACAATGTTGGTTAATGGGTGGGAAGGAATCATCCACTATATCCTCATCTATGACACTTTCTTCATCTTCATAAGATGAAGAGATAGTATAGATGCACTGATTATAGGCATTTGCATCTACATAGTACCATGCAGGAAAACTTTCAATGGCAGTGAACTCTAAAGATTCACCCATGATTTTAGAGTTCAATTTATTATTGACATACCTCCTTATGTAATCCATATTAGATTGATCTGGTGCAATCTTCAAAGGCATTGCACGTAGAATAGCAACTTCTTTCTATTGCTGTTGAATTTTAGCTATGAGTCTATCCATTTCAGCTAGAGCAGAATCATAATCAAGATATTCTTATGAATACACCATATCTAGATATTCCTCTAGTGCTTGTTCAACAGGATTCTCAAAACAATTTGAAAGTGGAACACTAGTAGCATAGCTAATACAATCAACATGAATCGTCTTACTATAAGAGGGACCATCTTCAGAAGAATAAGTGGGTACCATTTGATCTTGGTTGGAGGTACTGAGTGGAACATAGATATGTTGAATTTGAAATAACACAGATTCTACTTCTGATTCTGACTTTTTTGAGTCTGACTACTCCTATGATTTTGTTATGGCTATTGAAATGGAGGACCCTACAGATACAGAATCGTATTGTGAAAGTTCCTCTGATGACTCCTTTAGTGACACTCCTAGTGAGTGGCAATAGCATATCTCTTCCATAGACACTTCAACTGAGTCTGAGGATGAGCACAACACTCCTTCCAACAAAAGTCATTCGGAAGACTCAATCTCCAAGGTACTAGCAATCAATACTCATCACATGTCTTCCCCTTTTCTCTCTAAAGGAAAAGAAAAGTATTTTCTTGGTCCTTCAACATCAAAAGCTCATTTTAAAAAAAGATAGTCTCATCACAACGATTCCTCCTTTGATGGAGAAAAAACTCAGAGTCAATCCTCTTCCTTTGAGTTTGAAGCCTCCTCTTTGAAAAATAAAAAGAAGAAAAATGGAAAATTAAAGGCCAGGCTCTTTTCTAATCCTCATGATTTTCCTCGGAACCCTTAGCACCACTACTCTTAAAAAGGCCAATTTGTTTGTTCCTTACAATATAGAGAAGATTCATAATCCCAGAATTGTTCAACAATTTGTGGATGAATTGACCCAAACAACTACTTCAACAACAAGAGAAATGCTTGAGATGATAAGTGCTTTTCAAGCTATGCAAGTACAATTGCATTCCCTTTGTAAAATCTTCAAGCATTCCATTCGAGCACAAAAACATATTGCTCAAAATACTAAGGATGTGTTGCATGAGTTGACTACTTCCATATCTACTCAAAATGTGGATTCCTCAACCCCATTTGGGCAACTAGCTCCAAACACACTATACATGTCCATATTCTGAATCATCCTGAAGGTGATGGACCAATTCCTATAGTAAATGTCAAAATCCGATTTGTAAGAAAATTTTAGTTTTTCCTTGATGCTCTTATTAACACACGATCCAGTTTGACTATTGCCCCCTATGAGCTATTTGATCCCACTCTTATTCAAGAAAGTAGTCCAATTACAATGGAGCTATCCAGGAACAAAAGGGTAACCCTAACCAAAATCATTAAAGCATTTTTATATCCAAGTGAAATCAAGCTACCCATTGAAATACAGCTTATGTGCCATATGAGGTATGATCTCCTCATAGGAACTGACATCCTACAACATCTCACTCCTTATACCTTCTAGTAGGATCACATTATGTTTTCTTATCAAGAACAAAAGACTCGTGTGCCACTATTGGCCAAATTTGGTAGAAGTGTGTACTCTTTAACTCCTTCTTCCCCTCCACAAAAAATTCAATAGATTGAAGATTGGATTGGATGACATGAGATGCTAAAACATCAACCAAAAATTCAAGAAGTAACCACCAAACTATGCCAATTCATGCATGAGGATCCTTTAATGTTTGAGGAGAAAAGACAAGGATTTTCTATAGGGCTCTCTCTGAAAGAAAATGTTGTACCCACTAAAGCACTATATAAAGGGATGAAAGAGGAGGATTTAGCCCTTTGCAAAGCTGAAATTACAAACCTTCTCCAAAAGCAACTAATTGAACCTACAACATTCTAGTGGGCATGCCAAGCATTTTATGTAAACAAACATTTAGAACAAAATAGACGCAAGAAGCAGTTGGAGATCAACTACAAGCCCCATTGAACAAATATTTGTTACGTCACAGTCACCCTATTCCTCTTAAGGATATCCTAATCCAAATAATTAAGAAGGTCAAGTTTTTTGGCAAGTTTGATCTAAAATTTGGATTTTGAGGTGCGGAGCTGCCTATCAAACTTGGAGATTGCTACAAAATGACATTGTTAGGGCTTGGATTTTGTCATCTATTTAGTACTGTTTCATACCTTAGTACTTGTATGCATTTAGGTTTATGGGATTCACATGTGTAAAGTGACTTTAGCTTTCATATGATGTTTCACCTGAAAGGCAGGTGCAGGTCAAAAACGTGAGGAATTTGTATTCGTTCACATCCTATATATTAGGAATGAGAGGTTCTTCATGCAGAGCCTATAGATGATTGCTGATTCTATCTATTTGTGTCTATAGCCTGAATATTAATGTTGTCTACTTTAAGTTATTTCATCAGGAATGGTCGTGATGATAGTAAACTGTGTGATATCTTTTTGGATAGCAATTTTGCAATCATGAATATGATATGTGTTTCATGTCTGAGTATGTTTCTTGAATATTATGTGTGTATAATGGCTGTAAATTTGTTCAAGAAGTTTCCTATGGTATTAGGGTTATTTCAGGCAGACCGGTGTGTCCTGTGTTTCTGTTGTGGTCTTGAGAGACCAAAACACTTTGGCAATCCTGCTAGTTTCATGGGAAAAGCTCTCATAAATTAGGCTTTAGGCTTGGGAATAAAGAAAGGGATATGGTTTGCCAATGAAGCAAGAAATTGTCAGGGTCAGCATGTGAATAAGGACAGTACTGGTAGTTATGTAATTGCTAACTAGAGAAAGCCATTCTTTTCCAAGAAGATGTAGGAGATATGGTTTCTTTTTTATGGAAAATGTAGCAAGATTTTTCAAAAATTCAAGGCGTTTTTGCATCTTCAAGTATTTTTTCGCACTTCTACAAGTTGCAAGTATCATGTCATCTCTCCATACGACACATCTTGCAGTCAAGTTGTTTGAAGGAGGAAATTTTGAAGTTCTTATTCTTGAAGAATTCGATCTCTTCAAAAGTTTTCAATGCTGTGGATTCAAGGAAAATCTCGTTCAGGTTTCATCTTCCAATTTGAAGTTCTTGCTTCTAATTCAGGTTGAAATTTTCAAATCTCTAATCATTTTGAGAGTTTGAAGATGAAGCCATCATATTAGGATTTTAGGATGGCATATTCATAAAGAAAGGCAGTCATGAAGTTCAAAGATAAGAACTATTTGATCTGCAATTTTTAGGACAACATATTGTTGTGAACAATTATGCTGTGTACTATATGTTTGTACATCATTCTTGAAAATCAAGTGCAGTTTGTGGCTGATCTCAATTCAAGAAATAAAGGGGCTCTAATATTCAGGATAGTGTGCTTTTTCCAATCAATTATGCTGTCTATAGCAAGTCTATATGGTATTCCTAAATATTATATGCAATCTATGGTTGTTCTTTAATTCTAGAAGTAATATGTTGTATTATGGGTATTTTAAGAGCTCCTTAGACTCAAACTTTCTAATTCAAGAATGGAGAAATCTCTAACTTAAGTGGGCAAGGCAAATGCCATGCAAAAGACTTGGCAATCATCTCTCTATCCTCATTATCTTCATGAACTACCATCCTTTGAAGAAGATGATAAAGAAGGATAAGGTCAATGTTCACTTGGACAAGGAAAGAAATGCAAGATGCAAAAAGAAATGGGAACCTGAAGTGCAGGAAGTTCCAGGAATAGCTTGAATTGTAAGAATTTCAGGCAGTTACCTGAATTGCAGGAATGTCAAGCTAGTTACTTGAATTGCAAGATGGAAATGACATGCATAACCTGAATTGTAGGAAAGATGGGAGGAAACTTGATAAAACTGAGAGGTCTAGCCAACAAAGGAGTTTTCAGGCATTTTTCAAGAATAACTAGAATATCATAGGCTGAAGATCTACTAATCCATCATTGCAGAAGTTAGAAGGTTGGCTCAAAGAAAAGTAGGTTCTTTTCAAACTTTAGATATGCTTCAAAGTATGCAAAGTATGCTTTGATCATGGACATACTTCAAAGTGCTATCCATATCTTCATGAGTCTTGTGAAAGAGGAAGTCCTGTAAGTATTTTTGCATGGTTGATTTGTGTAAGCAGTTTAATGGTATCTACCAGAAGTTCTCTTCAGCAACAAAGAAAGGTTCATGTTCAAGATTGGATAGAGCATATGGGAAAAGTTTACTTCTTTTGAGATTATACTTGATGATGCTTATGAATGGCATTATGATCATGAAGGCCGGAAGGTTAAGTCTTGCTCAAGTTTAAAGTAGGTTCACAGATTGCTTAGAGCAATTGAGAAGCTCAAGGAGAAGTATTATGATGTTTTGGATTCGGATCAGGATTCAAGTTCAAGTGATGATGATGATTGCTACCCTTTACCTATGGATTTGCCAAAGATTGAGGCCGAGGGAGTGAGAGGGGACAAGAGCCAAAGCAACCAAGAATCCTTGAGTGCCTAGAACCCAACACAGGAGCTTACCAATGGGAGAGTGGAGCATCACACACTTTACATTGACAAATTGAAGGTATCTTCCATACTTTGGAGTCTTGCTAATTATTATAATCAATCTCAAATCTGTTTTATTGAAGAAGAAAGAAGTGATGAAGTTATCATCAAGGAAGTTGATAAGTTTGGTGATCAGTCTAGTGATCAAGAAGATCAGTTGCATATTCAAGAAGATGATGTTGTCATGGATGACAAGCATGAGGATTATGGTTTTCTTAATGAAGATGCTATTATGGATGATTTTCTTGGTTCTCTTACTGTTTTTGAGGAAGATTATGCAACAAGGGAGCCAAATTTCACTGAAGAGGCTTTACAAGCACTTGAAATGCCACTACATGTAGTGCAAAATCCATCATTTTTAGATGTATTTTTTCAACATACCTATATTTCTAGCATGCTAAATACTATTCCAGGTCATTTCATTTTCAACCTGAAGAAATTAAGCCAGTTTTCACTATTGTAAAATTTTAAGCTTATTGCTTGTATGAGCAGTTTTCAGGAGGACTGTGTGCTTCACAACAATAGTAGATCAGTTTTTAGCCAGCTTGAGGACAACAAATGAATATTTTTCAGCAAGTTATAAATTTATAATAGCAGGCTAAAAGTCAGGAATTGGAGAAATCAGTCCATTCATGTGGTTTTCATGAAGATTTGCATGAGTTATGTCTTATGACTCAATCTTCAACTGAGATGATTCAATGTCTTTCTTTTGAGTTGGAAAAGGAGAGAAATGCAGCTAAAATTGCAACAATTGAAGCTTTATCTGTCATTAATTGGCTTCAAGAAGAAGAGAAAGCATGGCTTCAACAAGAGGTTTTTCATGTTAGGACTGCAATGGATTTGAAAGTTTCTTATTATTCTGAGGTCATTAATGCTCTTGAGGAAGTTTTTTTTCAAAAGGATAATGTAATTGCTGATTTGCATACTCAGTTGGCTTGTTCTCATATTCCAAATCAAGATATTATTCTTGAGGATCTATATGCACAAACAACTGATATGGTAGATAAAGTAGACATTGATGTGGAAGAATTATTTCTTTAGGAAAATGTTTCAATGGTACCTATGTTTGAAATAGATGTGGAAAGCATCATTCAAGGGTATCATGAGAAGCCTATCAATGCTGGAAATTCAGTTTTGGAACAACAAACTATTCAATCTACATGTTGAAATCTGTCAGGATAGCATTCAGCCAGTTTTCCTGAAGATCAAGAGTAGCTTGAATTTCAGGAGAGGTTAAGGAATGAGGAGAATAAATTAAATCAAGACTCAAGAACATGTTATCCTAAAAATAAACTCAAAGGGATACCCAAAAATCAGCAAGTTGGACATATTGCAGTTTATGACAATTTAGGACAACATCCTAAAGACTTTTTGGCAAGGAAGGAGTAGTCCAAACTTCAGGAAAGTGCAAGGACTAAATTTGATAAATTATTTCAGAATTCTAGAGCTATGTATCCTAATCTTGAGTAGGCATGTAATCAGTACCAAGAACTATTAAGTTCAATGTGTTAGAGAGAGAGATACATCAAATATGCATAACTATCGTGTATATAGAAGGTTTCAAAGATAGTGAAAGAGAGCTATGAGATATACACAACTAATTGAGTAGGTATCAAGAAGCTCAATACATAGCAAGCATGATGAATACATCACTGACACCAATCTGAGATAGTTGTGGCTCAAAGCATGAACCAAATAGCATCTAGAGAGCATAGATATAACTCAATTGAGTTCCATTGTCTCACTGAAGTAAGCTCAACTCCATAAACCCAAAGCTCTGCTCAAATCCAAGTAGCACAAGTAACTCCCATTGGAACAAAACTAAATGCCAAATGACCAATGCAAGCTCAAAAGATCAAGTACATAGCCATCCAAGCATCCAAGATACATGAAGCATAAGCCAGGAGAATAAATCCCAATAGAGTCTTCAAGGCCATAATTGTGTAAGCCATTGAAGTAGTCAAGGTATGTAACCACACCAAGATGAATGCCGCCAATCTCAAAATCAATGTTTAAAAGCTTTCAATAGAATATCTAGGTGTAGACCATCATTGGCATACACCAATATATTGAGTGAAGCATCTAAATTACATCCAAGAGCAATATGCATAAAACTTTCATATGTAAAAGCTGGTTGCCCTATTATTACAACAATTAAATGATAATGAAATTTGAGCTATTTCAAGCTCAAATCATGCCCAAAAGTATTCCAAGATATCAACATAACATGCTTGAATGATCCCAACACCAAATAGGTATCAAACTGAGCATGAATGAGTGTTAGATAGTAAGAGTATGTTGTCCTAGGCCTATGAATAGTAGGTCTACTGTGTATTATATCAAACAAAAAGGTTAGGAGCTTCAAATGGTATCCAAGACTTGCAATACCAATGTCAAGGAGCTAGAAGAAGAGTGTCAACATAATTTGGAGCTCACAAGAGAGCTAGAGGAGATGACAAATATGGTCAGGGAGTGGGCAACAAGAGTAGGCATAGATCACACTACTATTGCTCACCTTGTTGCTAGCCTAACTAGTGGAAATGGATTGGGGGGAGGGCACTTAAGAATGCTCAAGGGAGCCTTTGCAATGCTTGGAAGAAGCCCACATAGTATGGAAGGAGTAGGAGTGACAAACTTTACCTCTTCAAGATAAAGCCATGGCTACCATTGATGAAGAGATGAAGCTTTCAAATCTGGATTGAAGTTAAACTAAAAAAGAAGGTCCTCAAACTTAGCTTTGATACCGGTTGAAGGGAGAATCCATGAGTGGAAGTACTCGAGCGCAAGTAAGAGCTATGGTAGAAGGAGCAATGGAGCAAGAGCAAGAGAGATAGGATGTGGGAACTCCAACTATCACAATGTGTGATTGGACTTATTTAAATGTCACTAAAAGAATAAAGAATGAAGTGACAGTGATGGGTGCTCACCACCTGCAATGTACAAGTTTGTGGTATTGTTAGTGTAATGAATACATGGGGGGTTAGACACATGAGCAGTTAGCCCCAACAAAGAGTATATATAATGATTCCACATTGAGCTCATATAGCATACTATTTTGGTTCCATTGCCAGGACTAAGACACTTTGGTCACGAAGTCACTTATTGCATTGCATTGTGGATTACTATTGCATTGCCAGGACTAAGACACTTTGGTCACGAAGTCACTTATTTCATTACTTTGTGGATTACTATGTGGTAGCTTATACTAAATCTGAAATTATGTGAGTAGTAAGGTTGTCCTTTTTGTTTTCTCATTTGAAACAATTTTATTTGTGAGATTTTTTAATGAAGGGTTAAGAATTAGATAAGACATTTTAGTCGCTTTTATTGGGAATATTAGAAAAAAAGGATAGAATGTATGGACACTTGATTACAAATAGAAAACAAAAAGAGAAAATATATTAACAATATCTTGGATTTTACAACATGCAACATGTACCTTCACAATTTCAACTCCTGTCTCTCGAGAAGGGAATGGAAGAGTAAGTATAAGGAAAAAAGAAAGAAACCCTTCCACACATGTATAATGAACAAAATGTAGGAGAGAAGATGTAGAGAAAGGAATGGAGTAGACCTAGAGAGCAGTATGCTCTCATCTTCTTTCATTAAACTTCAATGTATATAACACACTCTAATGTCTACACTAGTATGAATGAAGATAGGTCTAACTTACTACCCATAGTTCATTAACTATGGTTAAGTCTAGTCTACCTGACTTATTAATGACACACATATGGCTACTAATAGCTAAGGTCTATAGCTATCATGTTGGGATATATACAATGGTAGATGAGATTGACTCTCAACACTCCCCCTCAAGCTCAAGAAAGATGTTGTACTCCAAGTAAAATGACTGAACTTATCTTTACCTAGTGACTTAGTAAAGATATCATCTACTTGGTCTTCTATCTTGACATGTAGGAGGTCCACCTTTCCTGCAAGTACTATCTCTCATATGAAGTGATAGCGTACTTCTATATGTTTTGTTTTGGCATGATAAACAAGGTTTGTAGCTAGAAGTACACTACTCATATTATCATAGTAGAATGTCACTGGAGCATCTACTTACATACCCAAATTTCCCATCAACTTTAGCAACCAAGCAACCTCATAAGCTCTTAATATGGCACCTCTATACTCTACCTCAATACTAGAGAGTGCGATAGTTGGTTGCTTCTTGCTACTCTAGTTAATTATGCCTCTACCAAGGTTGAATACATAACCACTAGTAGATCATCTATCATAAAGAAAACCTGCCCAATTTGCATCAGTGTATCCCATGAGCTTCAAGTCCTCATCTTTCTTATAAAAGAGTCCATAGTCTACCATTGCCTTGACATAATGCATAATTCTTCTCATTGCATACAATGGAGTTTCTTGAGCTTTTCTATAAACTAATTGATAAGTCCAACTAAGTAGCTAAGATCAGGTTGAGTGATGGTCAAATACATAAGGCTTCCCACCATCTACCTGTACATGGTAAATCTATAATTTTAGCTCTAGTATCCACATCCAACTTAGTATTATGATCCAACAGAGTATCCAATGGTTTACAATATGTCATGCCATACTTCTTTAGTATTTCCAATGCATATTGTCTTTATATAAACCAAAGTTCATTGGTTGAATTCACCACTTTAGTGCCTAAAAATAATTTCAGCTCACCTAATTCTTTCATGTCAAACTCAGTTTTCAGTATTGACATTACATCTTGTATTTCAATGTCATCATCACTTGTAATAATGAGATCGTCCACATAGACGACTAGCACCACAAGATGCAATTTGTCTTTTTGGTTAAGAGATTGTGATCAAAATTGCCAATTACATATCCAAGGCTCTACAAGTAATTGCTAATGCATGGATGCCATGCTCTTGGAGCTTGTTTCATCCCATAAAGAGCCTTTTTCAACTTGTAGATGGAATGTGGATATTGAGGGTGTACATACCCTTTAGGTTGATCCATAAACACTTCTTCTTCCAACTCACCACTCAGGAATGCATTCTCTATATCCATTGTTGTAATTTTCATATCTTTTCTACAACCAATGCAATCATAGTCTTGATAGTTGCCATCTTAGCAACATGACTAAAATTCTCTTCATAGTCCAAGTCATACTGTTGTGCATACCCTTTTGCCACTAACTTGGCCTTATACCTTTCAATGCTACCATCAGACTTGCACTTTACTTTATACACCCATTTACAACCAATAGAATTCTTTCCATTAGGCAATGAAACCAATTCCCAAGTTTTATTTTTAGCCCACACATTCATTTCCTCATCCATTGCTTTGCATTATTTCTTATTCAAGATGGCTTCACTAAATGTAGTAGGATATTTGTGTTACATGACCTTAGTCATATATGCATATTGCTTTGTAGAATATCCATTGTATGTAAGTCTATCAACTAGGTATCTCACTTTGTGTGAGCATCTCAATTGTGGTGCACTACTAGATTCCCCTCTTTCATGAGGTGGTATATGTCTACTTTGCCTAACACTAGGAGTATACATAGGTGGAATTCCCAGATCACTATCCATGCTATAATCCAAATCATATCCAAATGTTAAAATCCCAAGAGCATCTTCAAAATCTTTTTCTTTGCCCTTGCTTTCAACATCATTTCTTCCCCTCACTAACATAGTGTTGTCAGCGCAGATGACGATTCATAACTATGTAACTTGCCAGTCCAAGGAGATACACCAAGGGGTACATCACCTAAAGGTCCAAAGATAGTAGTACTTTGCTATAGAATAATAGTGGATACATGATCTGAAGGCATACTAGTAGGAACAATAGTAGGTGATGCATAACACAAAGCCAGCTAATCAAAGATAACATCTTTGTTGATGACCATTTCATATGTGGATGGATCGAGGCATTTGTAGGCCTTGCACTCCTGAGCATAACCAATGAATACACAATTTTGTGACTCACAACTCAAATCTCTATTCTCTCATCTAGAATATGTACATATACAATGCATCCAAAAGCTTTCAAGTGGCTAATGTCTGGGTTTATACCCATACATATGGTGGCATAAAAAAAAGCCTAGAATTGCTATCATAACAACTTCATCCTAGTAGTATAGTGGCATGTTCTTCTCATTAAGCATTGCATGAGAAGTCTCCATAAGAACCCTATTCTTTCTTTCAGTAATTCCATTCTACTGTGGAGTATAACTGCATATGAGTTGCCTGCGAATGCCATTCTTTCCTAAGTATTTATCAAACTCATTAGATACATGTTCATGACCAGGTGTAGATCTCAAACATGAGATAGGGCAATCAAATTCCTTTTTAACTTGCTACTCAAAGTCCTACCTCATCTTTATGCTTCAAGATATACACCATGTATACCTGCTGAAATAATCTATAAATGTCACATGGATCCCCCAAGAGATGCATTATGGGCTAGTCCCCATATATTAGAGTGTATCAATTGCAATGGTCTAGAGCTATTCCATATATGTTTCATAAAGGAAAACTGAGCTTGCTTGTGAACTGACATGCATCACATAGACATGACCTAACTTAGTGTATACAAACTTTGAGAAGTTGCTTTTTTTGCATAGTTTTTAACCATTGAATATTCATGTGACCAATCCTCTTGTGCCAGATTCCCAAGTCTCTAATAGTGCCCTATTCATGTGCAAACATGGCCGATTTTAACTAAGACAATTGTAGGAGCTTTCACTCAACTGCTAAGACCCATAGACCGCTTATTGTTTCAAGCATTCCAAGCCGAGCACTAATGGCTACCTCTCACATAGACGATGGACCATCCATATCTACGAGTGTAGTGAGCTTACCTCCATGCCGATCGAGTTACCTCCTCTCCCGCACACTCCGGTAGCTCCACGATCCAAGTCCAAGCTTCAAGAAAGCTCCATCCTCAAGCTCCATGCTCCAAGCTCCATAGCCGCGAGCAAGACAAGACAAGAGAAGAGAAGAGAACAAGAGAGGAGAAGATGGAGAGCTTCTCCTCCTCGGTCCCTCACCCTCACATACTCACTCCCTCTATCAAGCACAAGCTCAAGCAAGCAAGCAAGAAGAAGAAGAAGAAGAAGAAGAAGAAGAAGAGGAGACCCACTTTTGGCCACACACAAGAATGAGCTTCTCATTCACTTTTCAACTTTATATACAAAACCCTAAATCCCTTTTGGGCGGTCATCCCCTTATCCCCTTTTTTACATGGCCAGCCATGGCCTAGGTCCTTTTTCCCATTGTCCTCCTGATGCCAGGAGGCATATGCCACGGTGGATTCCGTGAGGTTTTACGGTGGATTCCGTAAACTTTGATGACCGGGGCTCATACACAAAGAGGATTCTTTGTGCGAGAAGTTGATGGGGACGCATGTCCTTTTCGGGCGTTTCATTAATTTAGTGTGTACCAGTTGATTTATTTATGTAGCTGAAGACTGCTAGGTATTCACTTTTGTTGGTTTAATTGTATTATTTTACTAACGATTGTGAATGCTTCAGTTGATGTGTAGAGATAGCAGCAGTGGTGGAGGAAAGCATTGGAGTCTAGCGAGTATTCGACCTATGGATTATATTTTGATAGGCGTCATGCCTATATTTTGTCATGTCTATTGAGGCATTGATTATTCATTATTATTTTGTATGCGCCTATGCGCACGGATATGTTATTTCTATTTGGGACATTGTGTTGGGCGTGCGAGACTCTATGGGCACCATCCATTAGCTTTATTTCTATAAAAGCAAACTCAAAAGCTAAAAGCTTGTCATATTTTTGTAAATTGGGCTATTATTGAGCATAAAGATGGAAATATACATAAAATACATGCTTTGTGAATCGCTCACACAAGGCATGGGGGAGATTGAACCCAATTGGTCTCTTGCTCTTATCGTTCATGCTTTTTACATTGTATTTTGTGCAAAAAGGTAGAGTTCATTGTTCTTGGGGACCTTCCGGGATTCACTACGTGAGCATACTGCGACCGATCTGCGCACCAGTGGTATCAGAGCGGAGCTGAGATCAAGAGCTTCCAATTGCTACCCATCTCGAGCGAAGGCGGAGCTCTTGGAATGATCGGGCTCTATGGTCAATCTCGTCGCGAACCGTCGATACAGGCAGACTTCTGGCGGGGGGCAGTCCCCCCCGACCCGCAGGGCTGTTATGCTAAATGCCATGTGCAATTTGAAGGACCGTTTTTGTCAAGTTTTGAACTACTTGCTCTAGATTTCAGCCGAGTGATAGATCTATGAGGTGGTTTCGGCTCTATATGATCTCTCATTCAGTTTCAAAGTCTACAGGTTAAAATTTGAAAAAATCTAAATTCGGCCCAACAGGTCCAAATTACAGGGTTTGAGTGCCCAATTCGGGCCGTCCGAGGGCCGAGTAGAAAGAGCCGAATGTAACTAGTCCGAATGTCAAATTCGGCCAATTCGAGTTTGGTTGTTCGAGGGCCCTGGGCCGAGGGCCGAGTCAGGTGGGCCGAGTCAAGTGGACCGAGGGACGAATTTCAAAGTTGGTCCAAATGCTCAATTCGAACGGGCCGAGCGGTGGGTGTCCGAGTCCAGTGGGCCGAGTCAAGTGGTCGGAGGGCCGAATGGCCGAGCGGTCTGAGGGCCGATTCTAGGACTTAGCCCAGAATCACCATCACTCAGACACGCCGAGTGCGGTGCATTTTTTGCCGATGCAATGATAAATCGCCTGAATCACATGATTCAGGTCATGGCCTGTCATACACACCTCTAGATCAAAGATATGGATGGAGGGGAAGAGTTTATATACCTGGAATAGCCAATAAACTGCAAAATGCAAATCGGCCACCGAATCAAACCCTCATGCCCTGTTATGACAATAGAAACCCTGATGCTTGTTTTTCTTCTTTTTCTTTGTTTTTTCCTACCCTTATGCACCCAAATCACAAAGCAATTAAACTACCCTACTCCAACATGATTTTCCAAATCCAAAAAACCAAAAACCTACTTGCTAAGGAGATTGAATACCTCTTCAAACTCCCTCTCTTCCTATCTATCTACCTCAAGCACCGGTTCGGGGAAAACCCTTACTTCGATGCTTGATTCGAAGCGCGAAGCGCTCAAGGCTTGAATCCATATGTCTCGGAAATGGATCCAAAATGTGGGATCTTTCACTCAATCACCAAGACCCACGGACCGCTTATTGTTTCAAGCGTTCCAAGCCAAGCACTAATGGCTACCTCTCACATAGCCGACGCACCATCCATATCTATGGGTGTAGTGAGCTTACCTCCATGCCGATCGAGTTACCTCCTCTCCCGCGCACTTCGGTAGCTCCACGATCCAAGTGCAAGCTTCAAGCAAGCTCCATCCTCAAGCTCCATGCTCCAAGCTCCATAGTCGCGAGTAAGACAAGAGAAGAGAAGAGAAGAGAAGAAGAGAGGAGAAGATGGAGAGCTTCTCCTCCTCAGTCCCTCACCCTCACATACTCACTCCCTCACACTTTCACACTCCCTCTCTCAAGCATAAGCTCAAGCAAGCAAGCAAGAAGAAGAAGAAGAAGAAGAAAAAGAAGAAGAAGAAGAAGAGACCCACTTTTGGCCACACACAAGAATGAGCTTCTCATTCACTTTTCAACTTTATATACAAAACCCAAAATCCCTTTTGGGTGGTCATTCCCTTATCCCCTTTTTTACATGGCCGGCCATGGGCTAGGCCCTTTTTCCCATTGTCCTCCTATCTTCCTAGCTTCCTTCCTATTGCCCATCTACATTTACAAATTGCACGGCGGGTGAGAGCCCGACGCTCCTTAAATTAAATCATGATGCCCTTGCGCTTTTTTACAAAAGTATTGACTTGTGCCCGGCGCTCCTTAAATTAAATCATGATGCCCTTGCGCTTTTTTACAAAAGTATTGACTTGTGCCTTTCCTTGTGCGCCTTTTTTCTCTATTTAGGACTTTTTTGCGCTTTTTGTGTTTCTAGATTTTCCTTGTGCGCCTTTGTCTTTTGTTTCACTTTGCCTTGGCCTTTCTCTTCTGCTTTAGCTCTTTCAGATTTTCCACCTTGTTCGTCTACTAGTTAACAACAATGTAGCATCCAATGTAAACATCTAACCATGTCTTTGCCTTGAGTAATCAGCTTGCAACCATTACCAAATTTCTCTGTACAACAGCCATGCTTATTGAAGCAAACTTGCAAGTTTCACTTTGTTATTTGGCCAACATACAATAAATTCATTGTAATAGCGGGCACATGTAATACATCATGTAGACTTTTGTTTTGACCATCATGAATTATCAAGTGAAGTACACCCTTACACTTAGTACTATGCTGAGTGTCATCTCCTGTATAAACATACCCATGTTTATCTGAAATTATGTCAATAAACCATTCCCCATATGATGTCATATGATTGGATGTCCCAGAGTCAATATACCATACATAATCTGACTTATACTCTTTAGCATTATGGTTCCAAACATACATCACATCAAACAACCTATTAGTAGAAGTATTCTCAACATGACTAGATGAAGCATAATAACCTTGTTGCTTATCTTTCTGATTGGATTTCTTCTTTCAAAATTCCTTCGCCATACTTTCCACAATAGCGATAGTCCTTATCCTTGTTTGCATTTCCGTGCATAGTCTATGGACCGCCGCCATGATCCTCTGCCTCTAGAGTTGGATATCCCCCTCACTCAAAAGTATCCACCACCTCTAGCATTCTATCCCTATTGATTGTTTACATTTTGAAATGAATTCTATCGAGGTCCTCATCCACAAGATAACCCTCTGCCATGGTTTCCACAACCTCTTTGATTTGAATAAATGCATCTCTATCTTTGGAGCTATTTGAGCTTGTAGCTAAACCAAGTTAACCTCTTCATGAACAAGCAAAGCAACCATCTCATTGAACTCATGCATTTTTTATCATACTAATCTAGATGTATCAAATGACTTATACTCTCATGTGAGGTCATTGAATGTAATTGCAACTAGATCCTCATCATCAACCTCAACTCCAAAAGATGCTAGTTGATTAGCAATGGTCTCTATCTCTATTACATAATCATGTATGGACCATCCTTTCTTGTCCATGGTATTAAACTTCTGCTTCAACTGAATTTTGCATGCACTAGTGGTCGTACCATAGTACCACATCAAAATGTCACATGCATCATTTGGTGACTTACAATTCATAATCTACATGACCATTGCATTAGAGATACATAATGAAAGCCAGTGCAAGACTTTGCGAGCACATTCAAGCCTTGCACAATGTGCTCTATGCTATTCAGCTGTGGGATTGCATTCTAGAAGCTTAGTTCAGCTTTTTCACCTATCACCATATCCCAATAGCCTTTTTCCATCATGAAATTCTCCATACAAAATTTCCATATAGCATAGTTATTGTTATCAAGTTTTTCACCCAGTATTTGAGTGATATTGTAAGTCGTATCAGCATTTGCCATGGTTGCAGCTCTATGTATTCATTGCAGTATTCAAATTGTAAATGTATAACTTTGTGCAAACCAAAGATAATATTTTTAATGACTCAATACTTGCACAACATTCAAGCCATACTCATACACTCTATACTTAGTCTAATCTAGCTCATTTCAGTCATAGAGAAACCATCAAAACATTAGGAAGTATCAATAGATCTCAGTTGTATAACCTATATATACTTCTTGCCAATTATGACAATTTCAATTTGGAGTGATTGCACTAGTGTCTCTAGAATAACTAGTAGTATTTCAGCTTAATAGCTTGCTATACATCTCTACACATTTGACACAACCTCTAGGAGTGATAACATACTCTTGTAGACTTCATTTACCACATGGCCCTTATGCAAACAAGCTTTCCAACAATAGATAGACAAGCAATCTGTGAGATAGTAGTAGTTAATTCTCTATCACAACTGAGGCATTCTTAGCTCAAAACTAGCTCAATGACATTTTAGGCAAGTGCCATAAGCATTGAGAGTCGACACATGGACATATGAGTCTCAATGCTCGTACATTCTTCAAGTATTAGTAATAAGAAAAAATTCAAACAAGCTATAACCAACCAATAACCTATTAAACCAGCCTAATATGATCCAAGAATGAGAATTCAGTGCTCATGAG